>NW_017670414.1:287378-428404 GCF_001879085.1 Nicotiana attenuata | reverse complement strand
AAACTCTTCTACACTGGATTCTTTCTACTGATTTTTACAAGGGCATGACAAAGTTTCCTTCATGTTTAACGTGTCTGTATGCTTTTATATGTGATGAATCTTTCTTCAAAAAAGGTTTTCAAACTTGTGATTGATTCAGAATTCCTTTTAAATAGGTCTAATTGATTTGTGTGCTGATTTTCCTTAGGTTAAAAACCTTTCCCATCTTTCCGACTTGGTTCATTCGTACAAAATCTCTGGCCTCAGATTTCTTGGCTGTTAATTGATTTTCTTTCCTTAAATTGCACAATCGTGTATCTCAAAGACCTTGTCCTTAAATAGCCTTTATGTATTTGCCCCTAATTTACTACTTTGCACAAAGTGTTTGATTAATTTCTTTCCTTAATTGGTTTTACCCGTTTGAATCTGAATCCCTTAATTAAGGGAAGCCTTGTGTAATTGATTGACAATCAGTTTTCAAACTATTTTCTTACCTTATTTCTGCCTGCTTTCTGCACTATAAATACACTATTTTTCTTTCACACTTGGCACGATTAACAATCCTCCACTACTACTTAACAATCTTTTCTGAACTCTTACTAGAACTCTCTCTTCTTTGTCTGCATTCTAACTTTCACAAAGACTACTGCTTTTTCCTATTTGTTTCCTTGAAATTGGTATGTCCTAATTTTAATTTTCAGCATCACCACAATGTGTTTACTCACAGCTTTCTACATCTATGTCTACTTTATTACTTCTGCAGATTTAAATACTTAAACTAGCATGTTGTTTTCTTTTGCTTGTTTCTATTATGAACCCCTCCTCCCTATTCCCTTTGTGTGTTTTGAGTTATAGTTTAAAACATGGCAATATGCAAGTTATTGTCTATGGATTAAACTTGATCCCTTAGGGGATCCTGAACTCTAAACAATGTGTTCCAGTAGGCTTATGGGTGTACCAGCATCTCCCATTGTTGGGTTATACCCACTGGCCTACTCTTTACTTCTTGCAACTCCCCATTCCCTATACCCCTATGTGTACCATTCTGAACTGTTTCCCTTTCCCCTTTCCCCTTTCAGAATCCTGCACTTGCACTCTCTCTTAGTTCCTAGGTTCTGCCTCCCCCCCCCCCTCCCCCGTGAGCCTTGCCTTGGGACCTTGAGTTCCCTCTGAACTTGGACACTTGAGGGTTGGCTTTTCCACACTGCACTATGTCCTAGTCTGGTAATGTATTTGGGGTGTAAGCACTGCCCGGAGTTCATATGAGGCTCTCAGGGAACTCTGACACACCCCAAATGAGAGAAAGGCTTTGAAATCTGATCTTTGGAGTTGGTTTAATTCATACTTCAGACAGGAAGTCTGAATCAGGCTCTCCTTGGTTGTAATTTTCAATTTCTAATGTATTTTCTTTACTTTCTTTGGACTGTAATAATTTTGTAATAACTTTCGGGGATGGTTAGTGAAAAAGGGAAGGGTAACCATGCATGTAAAAAGGGGTAGATAACTTGCCTATAGGAATCTCTAGATTTCTGCATTTTCATATATCTACCATGCCTATAAGATTTCTACATTTTCATATAGCTACCATGCCTATAACATTTCTGTATTTTTCATGCCTATAAGCATTTCTGCATTCTCATTTAGTTACCATGTCTATAAGGACTTCTGCATTCTCATTTAGTTGCCATGTCTATAAGAACTTCAGCATTCTCATTTAGATGCCATGACTATAGGGATCCTGCACTTTCATGTAGATATTATGTCTATTGCTTCTGCACACGCATGTAGAAAATATGCCTATAGGTCCCTCCTGATTCTTGCATACCCGCTTTTCACTAGGCAAACTTGTTCATAGGTCCTAATAACCAAAAAATGTAATCAGATGTCACGTTCGTAATAAGATGTAATACCTAGATATCATGTTGTAGGTTTTCTGCATTTTTTTCATATCTATAAAGTGTTTAAAATCGACAACGCGTAGAAAGCATGCCTATAGGACCTATCAACCAAGTCTAAAATGTTTCAACTCGCTTATGAGTCTAAAACCAAATAATGCTTGCAGAACCTGTAACTTTTGCTGAAGTTTGCTTTTCTTTAATAATCTGGTAACCCCTCTTAATCAGTATGTATTCAATCTATTTCATTCTTTTCTAAAATCAGTAGATATAATGTCTATAGGAGCTCTTGTCCCACACCTAGGCAAGCCTTAGGGTAAAGTTTTTTAAACTGCATCAATCTTTAACAATTACGACCAGCAGGCAAGCCTAATTCGGACTTCTTATCTGGAAATATGTGATAAATCAGCCCGCCCCAGCTTTTAAGTTTTAATCAGACCCTTAAACAGTACGTGTAAGACATGCTAAACTATGTGCTTTTCTTTGCTTAAAGGAGGTATGTTTGAGCCTTTTGTTTCTTTATATGCTTCTCCCCCAAACTTGCTATATGTGTTTTTGTTTGTCGCCTTAGCATTTTTACCTTTTGAAACCACAAATAACCCCAATAGCTCCTCCTTTTAGGATTAGTAGTCCCAAGTACCTCCGGGACTGATATGATTGGGGCGGGTAATAGCATGCAGTAAGTAAACGAGACCATTCCGCGCTTTAATACCTTAAGGGGGTGGAAAGGGTAGATATGGATATGATGACCACGCGATAACATCACGTGTAAGAGTGATTACCGTATGTTGTATGGAGTGATCCATATTATTAATAAACCTAGGACCCCCTTTCCCTTTGTTTCTTTGTTTCTTTTTAAATCTTTTAAAACGTTTCTTTTAAGAAAATCAACTCTCTTTAATGCTTTCCAACTTTGTTTATTTCTAACCTTTATGTGAAATATCCCCTCTTATTTGAAGTCCTACTTGTCTATATGTTATTTGTACCTTAAGTCACAACAATAGCTTGGCCGGGAACCACACTAGTGGATTCTGAGGGGTGCCTAACACCTTCCCCTTGAAATAATTTCAAGCCCTTACCCTATCTCTGGTTATCCAAAATCAAGCTCTTCTAAAAGTGTCCTAATGCACTTAAATCATTTGGTGGCGACTCTTCAATTCTCTTAAACCCAATTCCCAAAAGGGAACGAGTTGTCCTTCCAAATGTCATAAACCCGATTTCGCGAGAAAAAGGGGGCGCGACAGGTGCATGACCATAATTACGGAGAAGCATATAACACAATACTATAGTCCGGAAAGAACATAATCAAATGCGCAATCAATCATTCAACACCTGAGTACCCATCTCGCTCAAATTCCGATATAAGGCCCAAATAGAACCGCACCACGTGTGCATATAACCAACGGATTACAACCCCTCGTAGCATAGAAGAGTAACTCATAGAACATATTAGAACACAAATGAGCTCAACTCTAATCGAAAGGCACATCCCTCAACAATAGCAGTACAGAGTCAACCAATCCGACCCGGTATAAAATACACATCCTCATAGGGCCTACCAATGGACCCCAAATCAACTCTGGTCACCCACAAATAGATAAATAACCCTTCGAAGGTCCACAATGACTGAATCAGAACACTTACAATCATCTAGCTAGCTCTAGCCACAACTTCACAGTCCACAACCACTAATAAATCTGGCTCTAAGAACTCCTGGTCTCCAAATCCATAGAACACACGAATCGCATAATTGTTCCCAATCCACCATCCGAATGTCTAACACATATCTCATACACTATCATCCCACGAGGAATACTTCTATAATTCTTCCGTGCCACATAGCAAAATCTGAATATCAGCAGCCGACCAACCAGGCGAGTACCGCAACACCAATGAAGCATCCATAAGTCAGACCACAGTGCGCCTTCTGAAATGCGCATTGTTCTCAAGAACTACCAAATTAGTGCCGACATCTGAAATCGTTTGTGCTTCATAAACTCATGACCTTCCTTTGGAACTGAATCGTATACTTGCACACGCAATCTCAATCCCACACAATACTGCATCTATCATGCCATCATATGAAAAGTACGAGAATCTCAAAAATCAACTCTGAGTCACAAGCAGAATACATACTCAATTATCTAGAAACCTTCCACGTTATCCCATCTAGGAGAAAATCACAGTACGCAACATACTCCTCATGCCGATAGAAAATATCCTTCTCAAACCATGGTAGAAACCATCGAGAACTCTTCGAAACCCATTTGCACATAACCAAGCCATTAGAACTGAATCGCTCTAACTCAACCAAGCCATGTAGGTCACCAAACCCAAGAGTATTGCCACAAAGCACCTGTAGAGACCCACCACATCATAAGTACCCAAAGGACCGATCATATCCATTAGTGTGTTGGTCTAATCCTACTACCAAGCTGTCCTATTTCTCCGAGTTCCTTTCGTATTACCCTCAAGTTGACACTTTTCCTTGCCAGCACACCACGTTCCTTACCCACAGCTCGCCACAAGAGATTCTATCATACACCGCCCTAAGGCCCATAAGTCGTTGAATTCCCTCTTAAGCACCCCAAAAGTACCACAACTGAGATACCCACTCTGAAGAGACCTTCTGTGAATCTAAAGTTATTTCTTTCACCTTCCTGATACTGAAATGTAGAATCCATAAGGATTATAGAAATACAGCGAGTCTCGACACCATCCAATGTAAATCTCATATCCTAGCCATATCCAAATCCGGGAAAAAATTCTCAATTGCTAAACATGAATCTTGAACCCATTAGAACCTTCTCGGGAGTCACCCACTCTACACAAATCTGAATCGCACCGCCCAACCGGGCCAACAACTTGTGCCCCATTAGCACTATAATACCCAAAGAAGTAACGCACACCTCCAACAATCGAGTTAACCCCCACTCCATGCACACTACATTCATCACAATTAGCAAACTCAAATTATTTCATGATTCCTATATACCCATAGTGTGTAATACAACCCGTAACCGGAAATTTCCTTACTAGAGTCATCCTCGATCTCAACCTCTACAAGTCATAACTGATTCACAAGTATACATCAAACCTCAACCAATACAACATATAACTGTGCAATCAACTCGTCGGTAGCAGACTCCCCCACTTGGCTCAAAGCCATAGATCAAAACACTCGATAACTCACAATGCCCATACTCTATTACTGCCATAATCCCGCACCGAAATTCAACTCAATCCTTCATAAGCTCATATAACACAAAGCATCTAATACCTCAAGTAATCTGCAAATCTCGCATTCACCCCCGTCACGGTCAGGTCAACTATCACAACCGATCCAAATCTCAAATCGCACAAATACAATCCATTGGTAGAAAAGAAAGCCTCCACACAACATCATAAAAATCACACATCCGTAGATTTCCTTGTAGGTTATATACTCACTTGCTTAATCCCAAACCGACATCTCTTGATACCCTTTCACAGCCACAACTACTATGCAGTCACTTAGTCTTCCTGAGTCTGAACTCACAACAAGACATGAAAGTCTGATTTGTCCCATAATTAAACAACATACAAAAATCTTTCAACACCCTCATAACTCTAGACCATACGTCACATCAAGACAGAGATCAAGAACCCAATAGTCCTCTTTATATCTCAAGAAAACTCTTCGCGTCACATTAAATCCATCTAAACACACCCCGCAGTCACATCATACTCGTCATATAGCCATCTAACCACTCATCGAGCCACAAATTCTACTCATAGGGACACTACTGGACATATAAGTCCAAAAGCATGTGCTCACACGACCAAAATCCCGGTGCTCAACCTACAGTCAAAACTCGGCCTCAAGTTCTCCAGACTGGCCCATCATCAGCGCACCGAAATCACATCTCCCACCTCATCCATGGAATCACAAGCCATCGATGTACAACTGATACCGAGCGCTCACATGCGCATAGGAATGCGTGGGAGGAATTCAAAGAGTTACACTTCAAACTGAATCAATGCCGTAGAGAAGGAAAGAAAGATGGGAAGTATATCCTAAATGCCCTGTAGCCTCGCGAAGATAGGTATGGACGTCATCAAACCGATCCACAAGACTGTACTAGACACCTGCTCATGACTCGTAGAACCTATGAACCTAGAGCTCTGATACCAACTTGTATGACCCAAAATCCAAACCAGTCGTGATGGCACCTAACCCAACCCGCTAGGTAAGCCAATTAACAACTATCCAAATTAATGAGATTTATCAAGAAAATAAATGATGATACAATTGCTTTTATACAAGAATTTCCCAAGGACTGGTAGTACAAATCATGAGCTTCTAAAATTTAGAGTTTACAAAGCTAGTGTAAAATAATACATCATTTGTCCGAATTATACATAAACAGATCTTTCAAAAATTGATAGCTACCATGAACAAGAGGCAGCTATAACCCGAACGCATGTACTTCTTCAATGCTAGCTCCCATCATACACAGCAATGTCAATATCCAAATCTGCACGCAAGGTGCAGAAGTGCGGTATGAGTACAACCGACCCAATGTACTCAATAAGTAACAAACCTAACCTTAGGTTGAAAGTAGTGACGAGCTGAAACAGGGGTCGGAGTCTAACACCAATAGCCAACAACGGTTCATAACAAAATAATAATAATGGTACAAGAAACATACTCAGATATAAGATGCTCAACTCGTTCATAGTTCCGGAAAAATATGCATGCCTTTCAAGTATATTAGTGCAAATTCAATTCTTTTACCAAAATCACCAAAATATGAGTAGGTTTGTAGAACTGTGATTTTTCCCAAAACTTTTCAACAACAGATAAGATGTTTCATTCTCAAATGCATGAGGAAAATACATCTCTACGCCTACAATATGAGGAAAATGCATCCCTATGCCTGTATGTCAAGTGTGCATGTCGAAAGTGATACAACTTAGTGATAAAACCATGTGCATACTATCAGAGTATCAATTCACTCAGTCTTCCCAGTCACTCATTCCTCCCAATCACCCAGTCCTCACAGTCACACGGCACTCACTCTCGGCACTCGCACTCGCACTCAGTAGGTACCTGTGGTCGCTAAGGGTGTGCAGACTTCGGAGGGGCTCCTTCAACAAGAGCTATAATAAGCCAATCATGGCGTAAATCAATAACATCTGATGTGGCGTGCAACCCGCTCCCATCATAAATTAATAATACTTGATGCGGCATGCAGCCCGATCCCATCAATAACCTCACAATCAGGTCCTCGGCCTCGCTCAGTCATCAATCTCTCCAGTCTCTCGGGCTCACAATGTCAAAAAAACATCTGCCCAAAATATAATGATGTGATGTATCAATAAATGGTAACAGAGACTGACATATGATATGCATATGAATGCGTGCAGCTGAGTATGAAGTTGCAATGTAAGCAAATAACTCAATAGCAGAAATGACCGGGTGGGTCCCAACAGAATAAGCATGTAGCCTAGACATGGTTTCTAACATGGATCATAGCTCAATAGCTCTAGTACGTAGAGATTTCATGGTTACAGATAAGATCAGGTAATACACAATACCTCAGAAAAAATGGAGTCACAATTTACACGGCGCACACCCACACGCCCGTCACCTAGCATGTGCGTCACCTCAATACCAAACACATAACACATATATTCAAGGTTCATACGCTCAGCACCAAGTTTAGAAGTGTTACTTACCTCGAACAAGCCAAATCCAATACCGAGCAAGCCAAACGATGCTCTAAAAATGCCATCCCGCGCGTACCAACCTCCGAACGACTAGAAACTAGCCAAAAGTAACTCAAATACATCAAATAATGCCAAAGGAATCAAACCAAACCGATAAAGGTCGAATATTTAATCAAAAGCCCAAAATCAACCCAAAGGTCAAACTTGGTCCCGCGTCTGGGAACCCGATGAAACTCACAAAATCTGACAATCCATTCAGTTACGAGACCAACCAAGTTTCACTCAAATCCGACTTCGAATCGATGTTCATAACTCAAAAATTCACTCAATGAAACTTTAGACTAACCCCTCCCCATTTCTCTTTTGAAACCCTCGGTCAAATGCCAAAACGAAGATAGATTCATGATATAAAATCAAAAATGAGTAGGAAACACTTACCCTAATCCACATGGTTAAAATTGTTTCAAGAATCGCCTCAATCCAAGCTCCATAGCTCGAAATATGTAAAAATGGCTGAAACCCCCGAAATAGAGTACTTTATAATCACTGGACGGATCAATGAATCGCGATCACGGAAATACCATTGCGATCGCGAAAAAGAAAAAGCACTGCCTCAGATGTACCATATGTGATCGCGGACAAAGCTAGGTGATCGCGAAGAACAGGCAACACTGCCTCCAACAAAAGCACTACGCGATCGCATTAAAACCCATGCGAACGCGAACAACATTGGCTCACACCTTCGCGAACGCGTCCAATATTACGCGAACGCGTTGAAGAAATTCTCTAGCCCCAGCTTCTCAACTCATCACCACGCAAACGTGATCTGACTCATGCGAACGCGATGCCCAATCTCCAGATCTTCACCTACGCGATCGCATCTCTAGCTCCGCGATCGCGAAGAAACTTGGTGCACCAAACACCTCCAGGAACCAGCAACGCCAAAATAAAGGAAAATGATCTGAAACACGTCCGTAACTCATCCGAGCCCCTAGGGACCCCGTCCGAACATACCAACAAATACCATAACCTAACACGTACCTACTCCGGGACTCAGATCACGCATAACAACATCAAAACGGCGAATCGCATCTCAAATCAAACCTAAATGAACTTTCAACTTCTAAAACTCGCGCCGAATCACATCAAATCAATCCTGAATGAACTCAAATTTTGCACACAAGTCCCAAATGACATAACGAAGCTAATCAAATTTCCGGAACCACAATCCAAACCCGATATCATCAAAGTCAACTCTCGGTCAAACTTATGAACTTTCCAAACTTTCAAATTTTCAACTTTCGCCAATTTGTGCGGAGACCTTCTAGAAAAATCCAAATGCAAATCTGGGCATACGCCCGAGTCCAAAATTACCATTTGGACCTAACGGAACCATCAAAACTCCAATCCAAGGTCAAATACTAAAAAGTCAAACTTGGTCAACTCTTTCAACTTAAAGCTTAAACCATGAAATTCATTCTTCCTAATCGATTTTGAATAACCTGAAAACCAAAACTGACAATTCACACAAGTCATAATACATCATACGGAGCTACTCATGCCCTCAAACTACCGAGCGAGGTGCAAATGCTCAAAACGACTAGTCGGGTCGTTACAGTAACATAGAATTCAATTTAATCAATTTAATAATAAACCAAAAGATATGCATATAGCTAAGGACTGCCATTCAAATAATATTCAAATGAGTTCGACCTAAGGAGTATAAATTGTATGTGATAATATTAACTACGGAGGGCAAGTATCATAAGAAAAAGGTCGCAACTTCATAATATAGAAAGATTAGTCAAATGAGAAACTTCACAATGAGAAACACTAAAAATTCAATGGTGCTGAAACATTCACAAACAAGTCTAATAATTTTATCACCATTAAGTAAATAACACTAGGATCTTATTCTTTCTGAAGAAAAATGTTTCAATTTCTTTGCAAACACAAGAAAAAAATCATATGAATTAGCTTATTGACTCGACCACAATCCATCAAAATGACCAAGATATATTTTCTCTAGACTGGCAGCCAAAGGCAAATTTAAAAGGATACCCATAGGTAATATGATCCAACACACTTTCACACAAACATGCGCAGGCACAAGGTTTAGAAAAGACCACCGTATGCAAATTAATTTTGAAACTCCATAACACCTGATTAAAAGTAAAACTAAAGACTGAGTAAGCAACAATCCATCTATATAACACTAATTTGGTAGCAACACATCGATGTTAGAGACATAGAGCATTCAAAGCATTGAAAACAGTAGCTCAAAGCTGCTCTCTCCATATGCATAAAGCCTGATACTTCAATTAACTATTTTGACAATAAAACCATTCAAACTTATTCTCATTTTTAAAAAAGTTTAAAGTTATGTCAATATCAAACCTTAATGCAAAAAGTAAAACATTAACGAATACTTATGCACTTAGTTTATTACTATGTACAGTATTATTCTACTATTTGAGCTAAAGTTGGAACAGATATACAATAGAAAAAAGGTAACTACTAACTAGCCCCGCAAAATTAAAAGTTGATCTAAAATTGAGTTGGGCATACTATCACTGCAAGCTTTATCTTTCGTATGAAACTAGGACTTGATAGAAATATATTTCTGCACCTAAAACTAAACACTAGCAGGAATGTAGTATCTAAAGGCTCATTATAACTGTAACAATGGAAGAAAAATAAATATTTAAATGTACCAATAAAAAATATATAAATCCCTAACTTAGATCTTCATAAGTATAAAAGTCATAGATAACATCTCATGAGCACTAGTAAGATGTAAAAGTCCAACATCTATGAGTTGTCAGATACATGATACATTTATTACAATTCTTTCTAGTAACTCGTGTAAAAGTTTGATCTCTATGATGTTAAATTCTTTTGCGAAATAAAATCAGGTGCAACAATACCTATTAGTGTCATGAAGATTCACAAACAATCCAGTTGATATATTTCTTCAAAGAGTTAATAAACTAAAGCAAAACTTTTTAGCAGAAAATTAATTTAAGACTAACTAATAAGTGAAATGGACAAAGCAATAGACGAAAGTCACTAATAGTGATACATAGAGATAACTAAAAAAAGCAATAGAAGATGGGATACGACAGATAGAAAAAAGTAAGGAAAAACTAAAACTTACTAACTGACCCATACTATCATATTCATGTACAACACAGTAAGCTTTGAAACATCTTCTTCATCAACAATAGATGCTAAATCATGTTGTTGCTTACGTAATCTACCGTATTAATTATTTAGTTGATGCTTGTTTTTAATAATGAATGAATATTTATCTCTTCCAAATTTTATATAAATGAGAGAAGGCAAGTGTAATTCAATCAAAATCTGAGGAACTATTTTCTTATACATAAAAAATATTATTCATTTTAAGGAAGCAAACAGTAGCATCTTATTGTCCAATGCAAACCATATCTTATTTGACATGCACCTACAAAAAATAACTGCATATGCCACACAAATACTATTATAAAAGTATACAAGATATTTATCTTAAATATTCTCAAACCATCTATAAAATTGCTTAACCAAGATGATAAATAAAGTAACATTGGTCAAATAGTAACTAAATACATTAAGTGGTTTCTTTTAAAAGCTAGTATCAGTAAGATATTTGAAAGTTAATATTAAAATGTTAAGCACTATGATAAGTTTGCATAAACATTACTATTAAAGTAGAATCATCTGGTTCCAAAAATCTTATTTTTATGTTTGGCCTTACATATGACTAAACAAAAAGATCATGTTGATATGCAATTAGGCTTTCCAGTCAATTGCAACTTTATTTGTTTGGGACACTCAAAGGTGTTCATTATGAAATATTTTCAAACACCTTTTGAACACAGAAATTCTAATATTGTTTAAAACATATCTAGCACTGATTACCCTTGAAAATTCTAGAAAATCCAATTCAACATGCCACAAACATTTCAACCCTAGGTAGTGCCAATAATTAAGTAAGAGTAAAAATTAATCAAGCACATAAACTCACAAATAAGTATATGGCTTCACTTGGAGTACATCTTGTGAAACCCAAACAAATGACTTACATGAAAAATCCCAACTCATTTTTTACCAACACATTTAGGGTATCAAATTAGCTATTAACTAAGTGATTTTATTTACCCATTTACAAATAAAATTGCAAAGTAAAAAAATTGTAAAAAAATTGGTAACTGACCCAAACACATGGAACTTTGTGGTGCCTCACATCAGTTGGTGAGAATATAAAGGAGGAAGATGGTGACTCTTTGTCGCTACTGTTAAATTACTTACCCTAGGTTGTGTGTGAGTTGGGATGTGTACTGGAGAATAAATACGATAGCTTTTGCTAGAGTCATGACGGAAAGCCTTGCCGGATTGACTGGCGCAAGAGGTTAGGGTTTGAAGCTAAGAGAAGGGGCTGGATATGTTTTGATGTTTAAGAGGCAAGTTGGAGGAATAAAAAAAGGTCTAGGACTGGATAAAAGAAAAAGGCAAAATCCAGTTTAGTAAAATTAGAAGAGGAAAATTTTGGTGGGAAATTGAAACCGTTGCAATAGTCTAATTTTTTAAATAACCGGTGCTACAGATGAGTCTATTAGAACGGTTACAGTAACCGTTGCCGTAGATTTATCTTTGGAAACATTTATTATACTAATGCAACAGTTTACTCTTAGAACCGTTTCAATAGGGTGAAATGTACTATGCAACGCAGTAGATGGTCTATTGCAACAGTTATGTCACCGTTGCTAAAACATCTATTCCAATAGGCTTATTTTCTAGTGTAACGATTCGGCCAGTTGTTTTGAGTATTTTAGTCCCGATCCCATATTTATTACCTCATCTATGTTATATTGTGGTTGTATAACTTACCGGGGTGTTTGGGTTTGGTTACGGGTGAGTTTCGGAGTGAAGTGGGACACATAGTCCCTAAGTTGGAGGTTTAAATTGAAAGAGTTTACCGTAGTTTGACTTTTGTGTAGGCGACCCCCAAATGGAGTTTTGACGATTTCAATAGCTCCATATGGTGATTTTAGACTCAGGAGTGTGTCCATATGTTAATTTAAAGGTCTGTAGGTTGTTTCGGTGTGAATTGACGAAAGTTGGAAGGTTTAAGGTTTGGAAGATTTGGAAAGTTTGACCGGGAGTTGGCTTTATTGGTATCAGGATCGGATTCTAATTCTGGAAGTTGGAATACGTCCGTAATATCATTTATGACTTGTGTACAAAATTTGAAGTCAATCGGAGTTGTTTTGGTATGAATCGGCATTAGTTTTGTAATTCAGAAGTTCATAAGTTCCTTAGGCTTGAATCGATGCGCGATTTGTGATTCTAGTATTGTTTGATGTGATTTGATGCTTCGAGCGTGTTTGTATGATATTTTAGGACTTGTTGGTATGTTTGATTGAGGTCCCAAGGACCTCGGCGTGATTCGGACCATGTTTGGAGCATTGCGGAACCTTAAGGATTGTTGAAGTTCTGGTTTTTCTACAGATCTCGTTTCCTTTTACGCGTTAATGAAGGTGAAGCCGCGTTCGCGAAGGTTCTGTGATTTGTTCATCGCGAACGTGTGAGGTTAATCGCAATCGCGTATAAGGAAGAGGAGGCTACAAGTCCACACATTTTTGTTTTGCAATCGCGTGTAGTGGACCGCGAACGCGTAGCTTCAGGAGGCAGTATGTCACGTTCGCGAGTGGACTTTCGCATTCGCGTTGTCTTAATTTGGGCGGTAGCATTTTCTGTTCTTCGCGAACGCGAGGCATTTTCCGCATTCGCGAAAAGTTAATCACCTGGCAGCACATTTAAGTTTCAAAATCGAGGGTTCTTCTCATATTTCACATTTTGGACTCGGAGAGCTCGATGTGAGGCGACTTTTGGGAGATTTTCAGAGAGATTATTGGGATAAGAGTTCCTAACTCGGTTTTGGTTAAATTACATGAATCTATTGTTGTTTTTATCATTTAATTAGTAGATTGAATTGGAAAATTGGGTAAATTTGTGAAAAGCTTCTTGGGCTTAAATTTGGGGTTTCGAAAGGCGATTTGATGTCGGATTTGAGTAATTCTTGTATGGTTGGACTCGTTATCGAATGGGTGTTCGAATTTTATAATTTTGGTTAGATTTCGAGACGTGGGCACGGGTTGACCTTTTGAGTTGACTTTTTGTTTCTTCGTAAAGATCGTGATTTTATTGTTCGAATTAGTTTCCTATAGTTTATATTTATAGTATGAAATTATTTTGGCTAGATTTGAGCTGTTCAGAGTTGGATAATCGAGGGAAAGGTCTTCTAGTTGATTGAGTTAACGTGATTTTGAGGTAAGTGGCTTGCCTAACCTTGTGTTTGGGAATTACCCCTTAGGATATGTGTTGGTTGTGATAATTGTGATATGTAAAAACAGTGCACGCAAGGTGACGAGTGTGTACATTGGCTAAATGTGAAAATTTCTGGCTTTAGCTATGTAGATTTCCTTTCATGCCTTAATTGAGTTACCTTAACATGTAATAATCATCATTTCTAGTCTATTCTCACATGCCTACTTGTCTTATCTCTTACTTGCTAATTGCCATACATGTTTAGTTGAAGTTCTTGTTTCATTTATTCCGTATTCATTATTCAACTGTTGAACTCTTTACATGAAGTTGATATTCTTGGAATATCTTGTTGTTGAAATTGGTATTGAGCTATAAAGGCCGTGATTTGCATTAAAGTGTTAAGTTGTGAAATATTATTCTTGTCGAGTTATTCACTACCGATTATTGGTGTTGAGACTATTGTGTACATTGTGGTTGAGCCATGGACTATTTATTATGAAAACACTATTATTGTTTGTTTCTGTGGCAAGTTGTGATATTGGGAACTTGAGGTGCGAACTGTGATACGATGTGATATTGGGCACTTGAGGTGCGAACTGTGATATGTTGTGATATTGAAACGCATGAGGTGGTATAAGATTTTGGGGTTGAAATGCATGCGGTGAGATAAGGTGGGCTTGATATGCGTGGCTAGTAGGGGAACTACTAGAAGCCATGTGGTGTGATAAGGTGGGCTAAAACGCGAGATGCTATTTCGAAAAAAATAATTTTCAAAACTAAATGTAAAGGCTCCCGTGGTGATATAAGGAAAGATTGTGGATTTCTTTTGTAATTTGAGACTACAAGGCGGTACCTCGGTAGTGACTCTTTTTATTTCTTTGTTACTTCATTTGTGTTTGGCTGTTTGTTTCCTTGCCTTAACATTTCTTTGCTTTCTTCCGTAATGCATTGTCTGCCTTGAATCTGTGTAGTTAATTTTGGCATATCCCTTACTTGTTTCATTCCGTCATTAATATCATTGCACCGTTAAATTATTTGTACAATTTTTCTTATTTATTTCCAGTAGGGTCGTGACCTGACCTCGTCACTACTCTATCGAGGTTAGGCTTGTCACTTACTGGGAACCGTTGTGGCATACTCATACTACTCTTCTGCACATCTTTTTGTGCAGATCCATGTATATCCTAACAGTCCAGTCATCCGCGATTTGAGTCCGAGCGTGGAGACTTCAAGGTATACCTGACAGCGTCCGCAAGTCTTGGAGTCCCCTTCTACCTTGATTTCCTTATTTGATTACCTTTTTATAGGCATTGATGTATAGGATTATTCAGTACTATTACTTAGAGCTTGTGACTTATATTTCGCCGGATTTTGGAAATTGTACATGTTGAGTTGCAGATTTTATTTTATATAGTTGTTGACGTTTTGAGACTTTAAATTATCGCTTCAGTCATTTCTGCATGAATGTTAAGCTTACCTAGTCTTAGAGACTAGGTACTATCACGACATCCTACGGAGGGAAATTGGGGTCGTAACATCTAGTAGTGGGAGGTGGTGGGTGGTGCATGATGGTAGTTGATAATGTTGGACAGTTGCGGTAATTAATTGTGAATATGAATAATAATATCTTAATGAAACTAAGTCTATGTTATAGGTCTTAATCATTCATACCTATTTAGACCCATTAAGTGGTTGTGAAATAAAAAGCAAACCCATTGAATGATTCAAATTCAGACTTAAAAAATAATTATAGTTTATGTGTGAGATCTGAATGAGTGCAAACATATGAGGCCTATAAGTGTTTATTTTTCCTAAGTTGTATTTAGTTTTGTGTCAAACGGGGTAATTGGGCTGTGAATGGGCAAAGGTCCTAAGAATGGTTGATACACCTATATTCATTCATGGAAAATTACCAGTTATGCCCTCTCATAGGTAAGTGATTATAAAAATTAGTCAATTCATAAAATATTATCAATATTAGCCAAATACTACTAATATTAGCCAATTAGTTATTTGTACGCAAAAAAAAAAGAGTTAATTTTTTACTTTCTTTTGAGTAGGTGTTGTTGGAATAGATTTAATACATCTTAAGGAGTTTGAGTCTTAGTTTTGGGATGATTTGGTGGAATTTTGAGGTGGTTTGAATTGAAAATTCGAAGTAGAAGATGAATATAAAAAAAGATGATATATGTATCACACTGTATATAATATATGTATCACATATGTATCATATGTGTATCAAATGTATATAACAGGTATATCTATGTATACTTGTGTGTGAAGTACATGTTGATACATGTGTTGCCGAAGAATTTTCTAACTCCATTTTAACTATGAGTTTTAATACCAACCCAGTCCAAATTACCTCCAATCTTGTTTAAATCTTGTATATCGTCTCATCTACATGTTTTTAACGAATTCCAGCCATACTCATTGAAACAAATCCTTTTTTTGCATATTTTTTTTTTAATATTGTATATCATTGATAATAAATTCTGACTCCAAACTAGTATAATTTACCTTCAAACTTCCTCAAATTTTGTATATTGTCTCATCTATGTGTTTTTAACGAATCACAACAATACCCATTGAAAACAACAACAACAACAGCAATAAACCCAGTATGATCCCAATAGGTGGGGTCTGGGGAGGCTAGTCTGCAGACCTTACCCCTACCTAATGCAGGTAGAGAGGCTGTTTCCAATAGACCCTCGGCTCAGGAAGGGTAAGAAGAAGAAGAGGAAAGCAAGGAAGGAAGAAAAAAGGAAGAGAAAAGAAAAAGAAAATGGGAGAGATAAAGGATAAGTAGAACAATACCCATTGAAAAAAAAAATATCTTTTTGCCTATGTTTTTTGAATGTTTTATAAATGATATTTTTATTTGACTATTTTTGGTAGCATGACTAAAATGACTAGTTATTGATAAATAGTGTCTTTTTTGGTATATTCTCTAAGATTCCCTTCATTAATTATGAATTTTAATTTTTCAGATAATCATAATTCTTATTCCGAAAACTGAACATCAAACTAATTAAGCGAAAATTTACTAAAAGTAAAGTCGTCCACAAAAATAAAAATAAAAAGAAGAACCAAAATTGAAAAGAATTTAAAATTTCTTTTGACTGTTTTTATGGATGAAGTACACAAATATCCCTCAAAGTGGATGATCTTGAATTTTTATCCTTACTTTCTCCATAGGCAAAACTTCAAATTTAATAGGTACGCATTTGGACATAAAAATTATAATTGTTGAAAAAGGTAGTTTTTGGAGTTAAGTTAAAAAATAGTATCTGGAATTTGAAATTATATTTACACATGCATTTCAGTATAATAAATATTGCACTTTTATAAGTGGGGAAAAAACTTTTCTTCGAAAAACTTGAAAAAGTGGTTAAGACCACATTTTGGTTTTTGAAAAAATTGTTTTCAGAAAATTGAAAAACTTATAATTTTTCATGGAGAAACGCGTTTTTGAAGAAAAAAAATCAAAAAAAGGAAAAAAAAATTATGGACAAATGGGTCCTAAATGTTGCCCCTCACTTGCCTCATGCGCAACACTTTTAATATTTACCTGAAGTTCTGTCTATAGACAGGTGGAGGTTAAAAGTTAAAGATCATCCTCAAATATCATTTATAGCCACTCAGGCCAAATCTATATCATCCGGTAGCCCAAAATTACAATACACAATTCATAGCCCATAAGCAATTCTAGTGGCTAGCCCAAACTACCGCTTTCTGCTTCTTTCTTCAGCAATTCGGATTTTTCCTTCTGAGATTCCTCGATTGAAGATAACTAGCCATGCATTTGGTCACTGAATGATATGACAAAGTACTTAAAAGTTTTAGGAGAAATACAGATGAGGATATGACGAAAAGTGTAGCCTTATCTTACATGTGAAAATGTTTATTTTATCTGAAAAAATAGGGTACTCCATTTGATTTCATAAAAACGTTACTGTCACCAATATTAAATGAACTCTCTCTTCTTCTTTTTCTTGGAGATAATTTGAAAAGGAGGGCTATATCTTCAATGAGCTATAATCCTTTTCCATTCACTGTTATAACAAAACTTTTATTGAATTGATAACTTGCTTAATAGTAATAATTGGGGGGGAGGGGGAGGAAACAAGAAGAAGAGAAGAGTATCGAGACAGGCATGCTTAGGCAAGAATTGATTAAAACGAAAATTAAAAAATATTTTTAACTTTTATTCTCGATCCAGCTTCCAAGAATTAGCTGTAGCAGTATTAGTAGGAGTGAGTTTTCTGATTTAAACATCTAATCAATCACATTTCACATCCCATTATGTATTTACCTTTTCAAAGTGATTTGGTAATTCAGCACAACAACTTATTCTTTACTATACGTTATACAAAATTTATATATAAAGTTAAATATAAGTATCATCCAAATACCCTATTAAATCCAGACCCACCATCGATATTCACTGTAAAAGTTATTCATTGTAAAACACAATTATGACAGAAGAAGAAGAAGAAGAAGAAGAAGAAGAAGAAGAAGAAGAAGCAACTTGACTAGAAAACCCCACGACTTTTGCTGCCACTCTTGTATCATGCATCGTAATTGAGTAAATTTAATAATTGAATTAAAAAATTTGTGATTTTTCTAGGTACTCAAACAAATTTTTCCAGTGAGAAGTAAAAAAAATAAAGAGAAAAAATATAGATCTGATATGGGAGATAGGGAAGGGAAGGAAAATGAAAAAAAAATAACCAAAAAATGATAAAAGGAAGACGAAGAAGACACAGAGAAAGAAAGAGGATAGGAATGAAAATGGTAAGGTGTGCAATAGATAAAATGAAAGAAAGATAAAAAGTCTAGGATTAAATGTTGTCTTGGGAAGATAAATGCATTGGAAATAGATAATGGCTATAAGTTGCAAATAAATTGGGCCGAAAGGCCATTTTCTGTAGAGAAATTTTCATAAAGCACTATCTTTTAGTGGTAATTAGCTATCTATAGATAGCATTTGCTATATTACGGATTGTAGATACGTTTTCTGTTGTTATAAGATGTATTAGATGTATTTAAGCTACTGTATTCATGAATACAATAGCAAAAATAGGCGTGAATCAGGGAAGTCCAGCTAATCAGTTGTTGTATTCGAGTGTATTCGACTGTATTCATGGCGTGAAACATGGGATTACAGCTGGACAGATTATTGTATTCGACTGTATTCACGGCGTGAAACAGGGGATTACACTGTTTTTAAACGGAAAGTGTATCAATTAACATAATAGACTCCTAATATAACTCAACAAACTCAATTATAACACACAAAATTTGTATTTTTGGTTATTAAAAAACACCATGGCATATAGAGAGACAGTGAATACAATGAAATACATAGAATACAACGGGATATATTGAAATAAAATAAAAAAAAAAGACAGTGAACGCAATGAAATACATGAAATATAGCGAGATACAGTGAATTACAATGAAAAAAAAAAAGACAATGAATACAATGAAATACATGAAAAAACAGCGTGATACGTTGAAAATACATTGAAATATATTAACAGAAAATCAGTTGCTCAGCCCCAAACTCCGTTGTCTTTGTTCAAGAACAAACCCTAATTTCCGACGAATCCGCCGTCGAGCAATGAAATGCAGTTGATCGATAAGCTGGCGAGCAGTAGTGAGCATGCCTCTAACGACGTCGTGTTGGCCCGAACAGGAATGCATTTGTGACGGTGGAGGTTGCGGTGGCGCCGCCGTGGACTCCGCCTCCATCATGTCAGTGTCCGTACTGTCCATGGCATTTCAGTTGCAATTCGCGATCTGCACTTTTGTCGCTGAAGAATACTTTATTTCTGACTCTTATTGTACTGAAGGGTTGGTATTTGATTGAAGGTATTAGTAAAAAGAGATGAAGATAAGAGAAATGGCGAAGAGACAAGACGATGTTTCTAGCAATTTCTGGAATATTTGCCCCTTCCCACACCCCCCAACACTCATCTTTCCTCCTCGGCTCTTCTATCATCGTCCCCTCGGCTGATTGTTCTCTTATTGAGCATCGTGTTTTTAGGGAATGGGGGAAAAATGGCATGTATCAAAGTAGAGAGAGCAAGAAAATAGTGTAACTGAATAGCGTATTTAGTGGCTTAGGGGTAGGAGGTAACCAAAATTAGATATTTTGCTATAAACATTAAAAGTATCTATAGAATATAATTTTTTTAAATGGTATTTATTTAAAATAAATAAGGTGTTAATCTTTGCTATAGGAGGTAAAATATCCTTTTCTGTATGTGGGTAAAAATATGGGCTATTAAAATTTTGAGGGGCTATAGAGGGTAGTTTCATATTCTACAATTTTCGGATGTTTTTCGTTCATAACCGGATAATAGTGCCCACCATTAGTTAAAAAATGAGCTTATATCAACTTGCCATTGCCACCAACATCAGCCCACCCAAACGAAACAATGCCCATGAACTTAATTACAAGCTCAATTTGACTTTTTTGGACTCACATTTCACCCAACATGCCATTATAGGAAGAAACAAACTTAATAAACCTTAGTAATGATTCATTTGGTCCACATCCCTAGTGAAATCCTGGAGTTACAACTTGCAACCCACAAGAAACACATTCTTTAACATATCAATGAGTTCCTACAACTTGAAGGTCCAGGTTGTTTGACCTAAAAAGTGTTAAGCTCTTTTTAGTTAAACCAATTTAATGAATAGATAAGGGGTGAATCCAAGTTAAAAGTAATAAATCCTAGACCTGAGATTCAACAACTTAGACGGTAAAGACCATGTTCAGATCGATAAATGCTGAGTTAATGCTCAATGATTAGATATAAATATGAGAATGAATATATGCAATGAATATGATAAATGGCATTTAATGTAATACGAAGCAATAAATCACCCAAATGTTGGATGAGGTGGATGATTCCTTCTTCAGAGACAACATGTCACAATAAGCAGTAGTAGTGAACAATATGCCCTCGGATCTTGTGTACTAAGGAGGAGTGTGATATGATGGAATCAAACAGAAGAGACAAAATAAACTTTTTGTATATTCTTCATAGTCAACTCTTTTACAAGGTGTTCTTTTACAGAAGTTTCGAATCCCCCTTTTGTTTCTTCTCTCTTCCTATTTATAAGGGATCTCCTTAGAAAACCCTAAAAATACAAAATAGAGGGAATATTCAATAGAATATTCCCGCTCGCAACCCTAGGAACATTATAACGGCTACATCCGCTTGCTCTCAACTCGACCTCAGCGCCGGTCTCTCCTTTTAGGCGACTCATCGCCATTGAATCACACTCAGTTTCGACCTCGACCTTATCCCATCCATCTGCATTTGTTAAACCGGGTCTAATTTCGACCCTTACAGCTAGTCCCCCGCTTATTAAGGTTGTCCTATTAGGGGTCCTCGATGAGAGGATTTTACCCGTATCTAATCACAAAGTACTCCGTCGTGGCGGATGGGCTAAATCGGTCGAGGTCATGTCGGTGATGGATCGGCTCAAAGGCTGCGGTTGGCGTGACTAACGTAGGGTGACGTCATGACCACGCGCCTCATGATTAAGCATCTTTCCGATGCAATGCGTCATTTTCGGTGCCTCTGCTGCTTCGATCTCAGCGTCGGTGACAGTCTTTTTGCATCGATCTTAGCATCACAATGCCTTATAAATAAGGGAAATGAGATTCAAAAATGAGACTTTTCGAAATTTTGTACTCCTTTGGCATTCTTGCTTGTTCTTTTGCCTCTTTTCTAACCTTAGCTACCGATTTACCTCTACTTTTTAGTTCCAGCTTTCCCGTTGATCAAACACTTTTTCGTCGATACCTTACTTTCGTTTTACTGTGCACACGTCTCTCGCAGAAATGACAAACTCTACTCACTCTTCTGATATAGTTTCTGATGCCACCCCTTTATTGGTGGCTATGCCTTCCGTTGATGAGAACCCACGGTTGCGGAGGACGAGGGTTTTCCCACCATGAAGGGGATACTTCCTCGGAACCCATCGATTAGGAACGACTTTCTGAAAGAGCCTGCCCCCGCTCCTGAGCAGGTATTATCAGCCATGGGGTCGAAGGAGATGTCCAAATTGCAGTCTAAATTTCGCATTCCTTCTCATGTCGATATTGTTCCGGCGGGGAACGATTCGATACAAGTTCACCGACCTGGTATTGTGCAGTCTACCAATACCCATTTTTGGTGGGTTATTCTCTTCCTCTTCCCCCACTCGCTGAGAAGTGCTGCCACTTTTACGGCGTCTGCCCGGCACAACTTTCCCCTTACCTATATAAAGTTTTTTTGATGTTGGCGAAATTCGCCGAGTTGGCCGGTTGTGAAGTCTCCATTCGTCATCTGCTGCATCTCTTCTCGCCCAGTTTCTACAGGGGCACGCTGATTCATCTCCGTCACCGCGGGACCAAAGGATTGGTGGGGATGGATGATAAGGCAAACCGCCGGTTCTGGTGCAATTACTTCTTTGTCAGAACTGAGCACGTGGTGGAGGATCCAACTGGGTTCCCCGAGCAGTGGAACTTCAACCGTAATGGCTTTTCACTGCTCGTCGTGTATTTTTGAATTTCTTCTCTCTTTTTTTCTGAGTTGCTCGTCTTTCTACTTTCAGCTGGTAAGCGTCTGCCTCCCTTGGTTCCTGACATCGAGAACTGGGTGACTCGTGTCTTGCCTCATACCGTGGGGATTCGCAATTGGATGGCCTTTAACAAGCGGTTTGGTCCTAAGCCTTTGACCGGTGAGTCTAATTTCGATTTCCACGACCTTTGCTTTCGTCATAGTTTAATACTGTCTCGTCATCATCCTTGGTTAAACATGATTTTACCCATGCCAAGTCTGCGAGCTTCCAAGAAGGCGAAGGCTCCAGTGCCCACGTTCTGACAAGCAATCGCGTCGGCTGGAATGCAGTTTGTATGGGCTGAGTCTGCACGAGGAGGGGAGGTCGAACTCTAGCCCCGCCATCGGGTAATTCTGCCCCACAGACAACCATCACCTCTGCTGAGACCTCTGATCACCGCGTTCTGCATCTAGTTGATGAGTCGTCTCATGACGAGGAGGAGTCGGCACCTAGGAAAAGATGGAGGGTGGAGTTTGGAAGGGCTGATGCTACTGATACCGAGTTGGAAAGGCTCATTGGTTTTGATGCGGGGGCGGCTCCCTAATCGAATATTGAGGCTGCTCACGCGCCAGCTATCGTTACGGGGGAAAGGCCGTCAGCGGCCGAGGCGTCCTACGAAAGAAGGAAATCTACTCGGGTAGTCGAAGTTGGTTCATCTTCAGAGGACAGAAGGGACAGAACCGTCCTCGTAGAAGACGATGGGTCGGGTTCTGACGTCGACCCTGAGGAAGTGCGGGCTTTTGAGAAGAGATTTATCCGAGTGGAGATAAGGACGGATGGACCCGATCGGCACATAGTCATCCCCGTAGATTATGACCTCTTGGCCAATTCAGAATGGGCGGTGCCGGCCTTCGCTCCCCTGTGCGCAACTTCTGAGAATAGGACGCTACAGACGCTAAAAGATGCGGATCTGTCGTTGGGTATATCTGGCATGGCCTTGCGAGTAAGTTTGCTTTTCCCATGTTAGGTTAAGTTCATTTCGTATGTGTAACTTGCTTACACTGACCTCTTTTTTTTTTTGCATGTCACACCCTTATTGTGCAGATTGAGCGTGACCGGCGGGAGGAGCGGAGGACGGCCATTTTTAAGAAGATGACATCCAAGTACAAAGATTACCGTTCCAAGCACCGAACGATAGTCGACTTTCTCAGCCAGGATGGCCAGTTTCAGTCGCTCCCTGATGGGCTCAAGCAGAAAGAAGAGGAGCTGAAGAATATGGACGAGGAGCTGAGGGAGAGGGACGAGCAAATTTTGAGGGCCATCAGCAGGTGCAACATGCTTGAGGGAGCGTGAAAGGCTAAGGAGGACGAGCTTGAGGTGAGCAAGGGAGTGATGGTCGAGAATGCTGACCTTCAAGTGCAGGTGGCGTCTTTAACGGTTGAACTCGAGCAGAGGGAGGCAAGGGCCGTCGACTTGAGGGATGAATTGAGTGCCAAGATCGAAGAGTTAGGTCGAGCTGAGAAAATCAGAATGGCCGTTGCGGCTGAGGCGGCGATCCTAGATGATGCCCTCCGTGTTTGTAGGTCCGAGCGGGCTACTAAGGCAAAAACTTCGTCGCTTAAGGAGGCGAGGTTTGAGGAGCGGATCATGGGTTTGGAGGCGGAGTTGTCTGAGTTAAATGAGCAAGTTGTCGCCTTGAGGGCTGAGAAAACGCAGCATGCTGGCACAACCATCTACATCTCATACTTCCGCCGATCCTGGTGTGCTGCGGTATTTGTATGAAATGTGGGTCCATGCTGAGGCCCAACTTGACATATACAGGTTTCTGAAGGCGGCTGGGAAGATTTCCGAGGTGGAATTTGAGGATGTTCGTGTCAAGGCACGTGCAACTCGTGAAGCCTGTGGTTATGATCCTGGTACGCCCCGCGGGGATGATGACGAAGATGCCTTAGACGGGCTTGCCTCCGACCCTTGGTACGATGATGAGTATGCCGGTGACGTTGGTGATGGGGGGACGACGTGGCGTCAAATCTTTGTACTTGGATGTTTGTTGTTCTCTTTTTTGGGGGGCTCCTTTCCAGCCCTTTGTAAAAATGTGTTATAATGGAATGATTGAAATGGAACAGTTGTCTTTTGTTGTGTGTTTTTAGCTCTCCTTTCTTCTTTTTTCTTTTGTGAGGAAGTCCTTTACTTTTGGTTTGGTTCGAACGAGATCATTGATTCAGATGGAGTCGAGTGTAAGTTAACTCGAACGAGGTCGAATGTAGGCTAATTCGAACGAGGTGGAATGCAGATTAATTCGAGCGAGGTCGAATGTAGATTAATTCGAGCGAGGTCGAATGTAGATTAATTCGAGCGAGGTCGAATGTTGATCAACTCGAGCGAGGTCGAATGTAGATCAACTCGAGCGAGTTCGAATGTAGATCCATTTGAGCGAGGCCGAATGTAGATCAATTCGAGCGAGGTCGAATGTAGATCAATTCGAGAGAGGTCGAATGTAGATCAATTCTAGTGAGGTCGAATGTGGATTAATTCGAGCGAGGTCGAATGTAGATTAATTCGAGCATGGCCGAATGTACTCGCTCGAATTTAGATCAATTCGAGCGAGGTCAAATGTAGATTAATTCGAGCGAGGTCGAATATGAATCAATTCGAGCGAGGTTGAATGTGGATCAATTCGATCGAGGTCGAATGTAGATCAATTCGAGAGAGGTCGAATGTAGATTTCCTTTGCGTTGGCGTGATGTGCAAATTTGTAAGAATGTCATTGCTTTGTTTATTCATTGGAGAATATTACATTTCTTTTTCGGTTCGTACATACATTCGAGGAGTCCCAGTCTATCTAGTCCCTTCGTTTCTCGGCCTAGAGAAGTAGTCAATAGGCGGGGAGATGAACTTAATACTTAAACTCCAAGACACCCCCTTTGTCGCCTCATTAAAAACCTCCCCGAGAAAACCCAATTGGGACAAAACTCGGGTGAGGGAAAAATATTACGACTTGGAGGACGTCCCTTTTCAGAAGTTGAAGTATTTGAGATGGGCGACGTTCCAATTGTTTGGTAGTAATTTTCCCTCCATTATTTCTAGCTGGAATGATACTTTGTTTGCTGTTGCCGTGATTTTGTATGGTCCGTCCCAGTTGGTCCCCAGTTTGCCTTCCCGTGGGTCTTTGCTTGCTTGCGTTTTGGCTTTGAGTACATAGTCCCCTACCTTGAGTAGTCTGACTTTGGCTTTTTTGTTGTAGTACCGTTCTGCTAGCTGCTTTTGAGCTATCATTCTTACGTAGGCCATGTCTCTTCGCTCATCTATTTCGTCGAGGTCTTGTTTTCTGCTTTCATCGTTACATGTCCGCTCTCGTTGGAGTATCTTAGACTTGGTTCTTCGACTTCGACCGGTATCACTACATCAGTCTCATAGACTAGTGAGTATGGCGTTTCTCCCGTGCTGGTTTTTGGCGTGGTGCAGTATGCCATAGCACTTCCGGTAGCAATTTCGGCCACAGTCCCTTGGCGTCCTCAAGCCTTTTCTTTAAGATGTTTAGTATTGTTTTGTTGGAGGACTCCGCCTGACCGTTACCTGCGGGCTGATATGGCGTGGAGAGTATCCGCTGATATGCCATTTCTTGAAGAATTTGGCGGTCATTCTCCCAGTGAATTGAGGTCCGTTGTCACAACTGATTTCTTTGGGAATGCCGAAGCAGCATATGATGTTCCTCCATATGAATGTGATAACTTCCTGTTCGCATATTTGGGCAATACACCTGCTTCTACCCACTTGGAAAAATAGTTAGTTAAAACCAAAAGAAATCGTATATTACCTCGTCCTGCTGGAAGGGGTCCGACTATGTCCATCCCCCATTTATTGAACGACCAAGGCAATGTGACTGAGTGGAGGTGTTCGCCCGCCTGTTGGATCATTGGAGCGTATTTTTGGCATTGTTCGCACTTTCTAACGAAGTCGGCGGCTTTCTTTTTCTTGGTGAGCCAGTAGTAGCCCGCTCGTATGAGGCATCTGACGAGGGCTCGATTACCAGTGTGAGCTCTGCAGTGGCCTTCGTGCACTACTTCGAGGACGCGCCTGGTTTGATTCGGTCCTAGGAATTTCGCCAAGGGACCTCCAAGCGTTCTTTTGTATAAGTCATGGTTGATGATGATGTATCTGGCCGCCTGCATTCGAAGCTTCTTGGCTTCTTTTTTGTCGAGTGGGAGCAATCCGTCCTGCAAATATGACATAATACGGTTGCGCCAGTCCCAAGTCAAGTTTATAGTGCGTACCTCGATTTGGTCTATTGGCGAACGGAGGAGGGTGACTACGTTTTCTTTTCCGTCTATGTTCTTGGTGGCTGCTGCTAATTTGGTGAGGCCATCTTCTTCGATGTTTTGTGCTCGTGGTATTTGGTCGAGTTGGCATTCGTCGAACTCGGGCAGTAGCTTATGAATTTCTGCCTGGTATTTTTGTAGCCTTTGTTCTTTTATTTGGAAAGTCCCTGTGACTTGATTGACGACGAGTTGCAAGTCACATCGGAGGATGACTTGCCGTGCACCATACTTGAGAGCTAGTTTCAGTCCTGCAATTATGGCCTCATACTCGGCCTCGTTGTTAGTCACGTCGAGATACCATATGGACTGGCGAATGACTTCGCCCGTTGGGACCTCGAGCACGAGTCCTAGTCCAGATCCTGACGCGTTAGAGGCGCCATCGGTGTACAGGACCCATAGGTCTGGTGACTTGGTGGAAGTACGGGTGGCTTCCTGCTCGACCTCAGGCAGTATTTTGGCGCTGAAATCGGTGAGTGCGTGCGACTTTATCGCCTTTTGCGACTGATATATTATATCGTGCTCGCTTAATTCGATGGCCACTAAGCCAATCTATCCGACAGCTCGGGTTTACGTAGGATGCTTCTTAGGGGGAAGGTCATGACTACCGAGATAGGGTGGCATTGAAAATAAGGTCTCGACTTTCGTGAAGCTACGACTAAGACCAAAGCTAGTTTTTCGAGGTGGGGATACCTCGTCTCGGGATCGAACAGGGTTTTGCTAATGTAATAAATTAGAGATTGCGTACCTTTATTTTCGCGGACCAAAACTGCGCTTACTGCGACATCGGATACGGCCAAGTAGATTAAGAGACGTTCGCTGGGTTCTGCTTTAGCGAGCAATGAGGCGAGGATAGGTACGCCTTTAATTCTCTTAGGGCACTGATGCATTCGAAATTCCATTGGAGTCTGTTGTCCTTTTTGAGTACATTGAAGAATTTATGGCATCTGTTTGAGGATTGTGAGATGAACCTTGACAAGGCGGCTATACGACCAGTCAGTTTCTGTACCTGTTTTTTGCTGGTCAGCATCTCAAGTATTCCCTCTATTGCCTTGATTTGGTCGACATTGACCTTGATGCCTCTCTGTGATACCAAAAAGCCGAGGAAATTTCCTGAGGTCACGCTGAAAGCACATTTTTCGGGGTTTAATTTCATGTCGTATCGTCTAAGTATGTCGAAGGCTTCTCTCATATGGTCGATATGGTCCTCTTTTCTTTTTGACTTGACCAACATGTCGTCTATATAGACTTCTATCGTTTTGCCGAGTTGTTCTTTGAACATCTTGGTGACCAGCCTCTGATAGGTCGCCCCTGCATTTTTCAACCCAAACGGCATGGCTCTGTAGCAGTACATCCCTTGGTGTATGATGAAGGTGGTCTTCTCCTGGTCCTCTTCCTCTATGAGGATCTCCTTCTAGCCTGAGTAGGCGTCCAAGAAGCTTAATTACTCGTGCCCCGTTGTTGCGTCGATGAGCTGATCGATGTGAGGCAACGGGAAGGAGTCTTCCAGACAGGCTTTGTTTAGGTCCGTAAAGTCCACGCACATGCATTTCCCATTTTTCTTTTTCACCGTGATCATATTAGCGACCCATTGGGGGTACTTTGACTCACGAATGGAACCGTTGGTGAGCAATTTCTCTACCTCTTCGTGGACGACCTCGTTGATTGCAGCATTAAACTTTCTTCTAATTTGTCGTACTGATGGGTAGAGTGGATCGACATTCAGCTTGTGTGTTCGATGTCTTTCGAGATACCTTGCATGTCTGCATGGGAGAAAGCAATAGGCCGACGTTATCAGTTAAAAATTTATGGAATTTACCTGGCTGTGAGTTTGTGGCTAATGTAGGCTTTTTTGCTGTGGTCGCTTCTGTCTAGCTGGACGGGATCGAGGTCTTCCACTGTTGACTCTGCGGCTTCCACGACGTCGGGGTCTCTGACGACGTCTGTTTATTCGTCAGGCTCGGGCCCCGACTTCGGTAATTGCTATGCTCCCAAGCCTTCCTCTCTTAACTGTTGGGTGTATGTGCAATCTTGGTCGATACGGTAGCATTCTTGAGATGTGCATTGTTTACCGCGAATGATGAATATTCCCCATGGGGTAGGGAACTTGATGGCCTGGTATAAATTGGACGGGATGGCCCTCATGGCGTGTATCCAAGGTCGCCTTATAATGGCGTTGTAGGCGGTGTCTTGAATCATAATATGGAACATTGTTTCAAGGGTGACGCCCCAGTACGGGCAATATTATTTCTCCAGAGGTTCGTTCGACTGCATTATTAAAACAAGTTAGTGTTATGCAGCGTGGTACTATCTTATCTTCGAGTCTCATTTGCGTGAGAACTCTGGGATGAATAATACACGCGCCGCTCCCGTTGTCTACCATGATTCTTTTTACACCAATATCTGAAATTCGTAAAGTAATGACAAGAGCGTCGAAATGAGGAAAGGTCAAACCGTGGGTATCTGACTTATCGAACATGATACTGTCTTCGAGGTCATCATACTGTTCATGGGTGATCTTTGTGCGTGGTGGTGAATTTCACTTGGTTGATTGCTGCTTCATCGCCTCCGCCGATGATTATTTGGATGGTGCGGGCGGGAGAGGGTGGCTTTGGGGGGCTTTGATGTGGTTCTCATCCGCGGGCGAAGTTGGCTCTCCCTCGGTTGCTCATCAGCTCTTTTAAATGTCCTTGGTGGAGCATGTTCACTACTTCTTGTCGAAGGGCTATGTAATCTTCGGTCTTGTGGCCTCTTTCCTGATGGAACTCGCAGAGGGCATTCGACTTTCTGGTGTTTGGGTCTGACTTCATCTTTTGCGGCCACTTCACCTTGGGACCGAGCTTCTCCAGGGCGTAGACTATTTCTTAAGGAGATACACAAAAATTGTGAGCGGATAAAAGCGGAGGCATACCTCTTTCATTTCAGTGAGTTCTCGTTTGTGGCCGGGACGCCCCTTCGGCTTGGCGGGGAGGTAGTGGTATGGTCTCTCTGTTGTATGGTTAGTGCCTTTCCCGATTGAGGCGTGGGCCTGCGTGATCTCTTCGGCTGTCATTCCATCGATCTTTTCTTAATTCCATTTGGATTGTCGTTAGCCGTTGGGTTGGACCATTGAGGTCCTCTTCATCTACCCTCACCTCGGTGCAGTAAGCGTTGTGAATTTCTTCCCAAGTAGCGGGAGGGTATTTCATGAGTTTGCTTAATAATTTTCTGGTCGCTCTTGACCCGTTCCTGTTCAGCCCATTTTGAAAGGCCGCTATCGCCATCCCTTCTGATACGTTTGGCAGGCTCATCCTTACCCTATTGAATCGGGCGAGGAATTCCCTGAGTCCTTCGCCAGGCGATTGTTTAACAACGAATATGTCATTCACTTTGGCTTCTGCTTTCTTGGTCCCGACATGAGCGGTGACGAACTTGTTGGCCATTTCTTCAAACGTCATTATAGAACGTGCTGGCAATTGTGAGTACCATGTCAAGGCTCCCCCTGTTAGGGTTTCGCCGAACTTCTTCAGCAGCACCGACGGTACCTGTTCTTTTGAGAGGTCGTTGCCTTTCACTGCCGTGACATAATGAATGATATGGTCTTCAGGGTCCGTTGTGCCGTCATATATTTTCAAATATAGTGGCATTTTGAAAGTTTTGGGTATGGTATGTGGGGCTGCCTCCTCGCTGTATGGCTGTTCCACAAACCGGCCGACGTCTTGTTTTGGCAGGAGTTTCGGGGCGCCTGGTATCTTATCGACCCTTTCTTTGTGCTCCCTCATTTGGTCGCGGAGTGCTTTATTCTCGTTTTCCATTTCTTCCATTTTCTTCAGAACAGCTACGAGAGCGTCGTTACATGCATTGACAACAATGTGAGTGTTACCTGTTGGGGGAGCGGCATGTTGCTCATTGACAGTTATTGGGGTGTTCACTCTTGCGGTGTTCCTACTCGCCCCTTGAGCGGGTTTGTCCAGTATGCTGCTCAGGGTACTTGTCAACCACGCTTCCAGTAACTTTTTCATTGTGGGCGGGGCTTCTTCTGTCATGGACGTGGAGGCTCCCCACTCATGCGGAGCGGTTATGCTACCATGGGGAGGGGGTGAGTTACTTTGTCTTGGTAAGGCGCGCGGTGTCACTTCTTCCACGTCCTCCCTGCTCACCTCATTGATGGTGCCTAGGAGGTTGGTAGCGACACCCATCACTGCTTTCAGTCTCTCCTCTCCTTTTCCTATCATGGTTAGCTTGTACGAACAAGGAAGGGAAAGGTTTTGTTGTTGCATTTTTAGATCCAGAAGAAACTAAACTTTTTAGCTAGGACCTCCCCACAGACGACGCAAATTGTTTGACCCAAAAAGTATTAAGCTCTTTTTAGTTAAACCAATTTAATGAATAGATAAGGGGTGAATCCAAGTTAAAAGTAATAAATCCTAAACCCGAGATTCAACAACTTAGATGGTATCTCCTTTTAGGCGACTCCACGCCATTGAACCACACTCGGTTTCGACCTCGACCTTATCCCATCCATCTGCATTCGTTAAATCGGGTCTAATTTCGACCCTTACACAAGTAAAGCTCACTTGCGTACCACAAGTGTGATTTTATATACAGAGGCGGATTGAGGATTTGAAAGTCGCGGGTGTACTTTTGGATTCAATCAAAATCTGCTTTCTATGTAGGTGCCACTACTTATATATCACTATCTTCTTAAGACATATATGTATATATGAAATATTTGCCGAACTTTACGGGTATCGATGACCCCTCTCGGTATAGCATAGATCCGCCTTTAATTGCATAGAACCAATGTTTCATGATTTAAACTATAAAGCCTCAAAGACTTAGACAATCTTAACAAAATTTATTTGCATTGTCTATGATCAAATTCCAGAGCAAGGTGGCTCATCTCCATAGTGAGTTGTGCAAACAAGAGAGGGTACTACCATTACTCATACAATCATGTGGCCACACGAGGCTTTCACAAGATGTCTTTGTCGACATTTATATTCTAAGGTGCCATGAACTGTCGAGACCCTTATTTATGTCGTTCTTTAAGGGTTTTAATTGAATCTTCTTCGCTATAAAATTATATTGTATAAATAGAATAAAACTAATTTTTGTTTATATATTAATAAAGTATGAAAAGTGCATGTTTTGAGTATATTTGTGCGTTATTTCTTATGTGAGTTGCGGGAGTTTATACCGCTTTTAAAGTGAAAATATGCTCATTATGTATTTCTTATGTGTAGAAACAAACTTATGCGGAAAAGGATCAAATAAGAGAAAAATTGGTGAAAAAAGAGCTGAAGAGAAAAGTCCCGAACAGCGAAGTGAGGTTCACTTCGCCAGATCGGGATCGGAGCAGAAGAAACCAGAAACCCGGACAGCAAAGTGAAGTTCACTTCGCCAGACCGCGACCGGAACAGAAGAAACCAGCTTCTCCAATCCGAAATAGAAGAAGGAAAATTTGCCCCATACAAACCCAAGTCGCTATAAATACATTCTAAAACGTGCTTTCGAATGGGACACACTACTTTGGAGGGAGAGAAAGCTTTAGGGAGGCAAGAACGCGCTTGGATCAAGGAGAAGGATTCAACTTCACGTTTTTTTCCTCTTCCTTCCTATTTTCTATTGTTATAAATTCTAGTGTTGTATTTTTTTACATACTAGCATGAGTAGCTAATTTCTTTTCTAGGGTTTGATGTAACCTATTGGAGGATGACTTTTTATTACGTTTAATATAATTTAGCCTTTGGATTTCTCTACTTGTTTAACTACATACTTATTTTAGTTGATTGAATAGTCATCAATTGACTGTGCCTATTTAGTGTATACTGCTCGAGAGAGAGTACGCATTTAGATAGTTGTTGAACAATATCACTCCTAATGTATTTAAGAAATCAATACGGAGGGTCTAAAGACGGGATTAAAGATAACAAACCCTTGGTGCGATCGTAGTGAGCGATGAATTAGTGCCAGCTAGCATAGTTCGAGAGAATACGTCTAGTAAATCGTGGCAGTTGCTCGACAAAGAACTACGACACCCAAAGTACTCACGATCAGTAGAGAAAACTTAGGTGAATATATAGGACGTAGTTTGGAGGATTCCTACGACCGGGGAAATCATAACCCTAGACCTTTACAATCTTGTCTCACAATGTTTGTTTTGATTGTTTCATTAAAATTGGTTGCATTGTATTGTTAAATCCATTGTTCCGGAACAATGAAAAGTCCCCTTTTTTAAAACAACCGATTTGGTGTGGTGGGATTGTTTCCTATTTTTCTTTCCAATTATGCCCTAACTTATTACTTTACAATTCTATCTTATCCTTTAGCTTTTTTTGCTATTTTAACTCCAAATCTCCAACCTATAACCTACTTTATTTTTTTCTAGAACTTCTGCCGCCAACGTTAAAGGTGTTTTGCCGCCTTCTGTTTATTTTTTTTCCAACTTTGCTTTTAACTCAATTCTAATTAGTCGTGCTCCTTTGTTTTGCCTTCTTCTGTCTCACTCCTTTGTTGTGCTTTCTTAAGGTGTTTTGCCTTCTTCTGTTTTGTTTTTTAAAATTATTTTTATGCATATTTTTTGATAAATTTAATATTTAAACAATTGAGGGTATTTTAGTAAACTTATCAATTACAATACAGTACGATACAATTAAACCAAATAGCAAAATATTATTTAATAATAACAAACAATACAATCTATCCAAACATTGTATTCATAAAACGATACGATACAACACGATACAATACAATACAATACAATACATTATAAAACGATGGGGAACAATGATCCAAACAGAGTGTAATAGTTTGTTTGTATAAATTTTAATTACACAGTTCCATAGAACATAAACTCTTTCAAAATAATAAGTGGGGAAAAAAACGAGAAAAGGGAAAGAAAAGAGAAAATAAAATAAAATAAAATATCTAGTACTCCTATTCTGTAATAATCAAGTCTGCTCTCACAAAGTGGTGGGTCAATCCCTATAAAAATCACCCGCTCTCTGACCCACACTACTCTTCTGCTTCTTCCACACATTAGGGTTTCGAAAACCCTTCCCTCCGCCTCTTTCCTTCTTCAACCGAATCTGAGCCCTAAACAATGGCGGAAGAAGCACAGTACGCAGCAGCCGAAGCGGGTAACAACAAGAGGAAGTACGAGGATCAAACGACACCGCCGCCCGGCTCAAGGAGGCCCACTGGATTTTCTGCCCCGATCTCTTCCGTATCTCCTCCTGATGGTTCTGCTCCTCCTTCTTCTTACAATAGCGTGCCGCCGCCTGTGGATGATTTTCAGTTGGCTAAGCAAAAGGCTCAGGAGATTGCTGCTCGGCTCTTTAATAGCGCTGAAGCTAAAAAGCCTAGAGTTGATAATAATGGTTCTGGTGCTGGTGCCGGTGGATTTGATTCATATGAACGTAAGGGTATACTTGTTTTTTTTTTTACTGTTATTGATTTTGTGTTTGCCTAGCTTGTGTGTTTTGTAAGAAGATTTTTGAAGTAGCAGATATATTCTCTTACTGAAATAGAAAATGAATTCAGTTTTCTACTGCTCATTGTACTGTTATCATATGTTCTTACTACTGAAGCGATTAGTTAGCAAGGTATAGTAGGGTTTTAGATTTAACCTCCTTGTTTAAGTGTATATCTTCAATATGATTATTGAACATCAATCCTGTTATCACTAAAAAATGCATAGGGAGGAAATGTTTTTCTTACCGAAATTATTTTTCATTGAAAATATACAGGGGAAAGGTAGTTTAGTGACTTTATTACAATAAAATAAAAATTGAGTGACCATCCATGGAATTACTGTTTTGCTCATTGTACTATTATGATTTCTCACTTTATACCCAACCAAACACCTGGACAACAAGATACTCCCTCCGGTCCAGTTTTATGTGAAGCCGGCTTTAAGAAAGTTCCAAAGATTTTTGAAGCTTGTGATCTAAAGTAAGTCTTAGGAATCTGTGTGGCTATAAATCATCCATTAAGGGTAAACGGGGAATTTTAAGGTTAGATTGTTATAAATATAAAAATGTCATTCTTTTCCCGGAAAACATATTTGTCCATACCAAAATAGTGTTTATATTGGTTGCCACTGATGTGATTAGTTTTCTACGTAGTATGGCTTTTGCTTTAATCTACTGGTTTTAGTGTATAGTTTTAATATGTTTATTGATGATCATTTTGATAGCGCGTCCGGTCTATTTTAATATCTTGTAGAGTTGTTGGCTATAAATCATCTAAATGGGGAATTTTAAAGTTAGATTGTTTTTAATAAAAACTTGTCGTTCTTTTGGGGATAGACCGAAAAGGGAAAAGTATCACATAAATTGGGACAGAGGGGTATTTTTCATGGGAAACATATTTGTCCATACCAAAATAATGTTTTTATTGGATACCACTGATGTGATTAGTTTTCTAGGTAGTACAGCTTTTGTTTTAACCTACTGGTTTTAGTGTATATTTTTATATGCTTAATGATGATCATGTTGATAGAGTGTCAGGTCTATCATAAGATCTTGTAGAGTTGTTAGATGTTTTGTTTTTTCTTGCGAGTGCAGACAAGCCGATCGTTACTCCTTCGGTGACAAGTTCATATGGTTATCCGGGGCAAAGCAAGAAGATTGAAATACCAAATGGCAGAGTTGGCGTAATTATAGGCAAAGGTGGGGAGACTATCAAGTATCTTCAACTCCAGTCTGGAGCCAAGATTCAGGTTACTAGAGACATGGATGCTGATCCAAATTCTCCAAATAGAGCCGTTGAACTCATGGGTACTCCAGATCAAATAGCTAAAGCTGAGCAGTTAATTACTGAGGTTCTTTCTGAGGTAGTACTAATCTGTCTTACTATACAATGTCAAGTCTAGTAATTCTTTTTTTTTGAATCATACCAATTTTGCTCATGCTTCGACTATTACATTTTCCATTCTTGGTGTGTTACTTATGCATTATGTATTTGAAATAGGCCGATTCAGGTGGTTCTGGTCTAGTTAACCGGAGGTTACCTGGACAGCAATCTGGAGGAGAACAATTTTCGATGAAAGTCCCTAACAACAAGGTGAGTTTTAGTGCTGTAGTTCGTTCATCTTGCGGTCAGCTTTCTACTACTTGTCTCATGTCTATTTATATGTATTTTAGGTTGGTCTTGTTATTGGTAAAGGAGGTGAAACCATAAAAAATATGCAAGCAAGAACTGGAGCTCGTATTCAGGTAACTTTTAATAGCTTTCCCAAAATAGATCTGCAGTTTTTGGTGGCAATAGTGTTTTTTGTTGTATGAAGAATTCCAGTCCTTTGCTTTCTAAAATAGCAACAACAACAACAACAACGACCCAGTAAAAACCTTTGCTTTCTAAAAAAAGCAATTATTTGTCGAGATTTTACTTTAGCTTTCTTACCTTTCCTACCTTGTCACAGGTGATTCCTTTGCACTTGCCTCCTGGTGATACGTCACAAGAGAGGACAGTACAAATTGATGGGTCAAGTGAACAGATTGAGGCTGCAAAGCAGCTGGTGTATGAAGTGATTAGTGAGGTATGTGTAACTGGATTAATATTCTTCAGTTTCTATTCTTTCCTCTTATTATCGTGAGAATATGGTAGGTAGATCACTTTGGCGGCGAGATGATACATAACCTCCTTTAAATGTTAGACGTATTTATGTTTGTATATTATTTGGTGACGTATATCTGTAGTTTGTTAATGTGTATGTGGATTTTGCATTGTGGAAGACACTGCACTTGATTTCTTTAGTCTTCTAAGAGCTGCTTTTGTAGTTCTCTTGATCCTGAGTTTTTAAATTCCTCTATCAACATCTTGAAAAGGCAATATGGTATTAATTTTTTCAGCAGTGGTGGATTTCTTGCCACATCAAAATTAACGATTGCGTTTGTTGGTAGAGCATCATGAATAACCAATTGAGTGATCCTAAAGCCGAATTTATCGGGATGGTCATTATTTATGTCTAAAAGTTTCATGTATGTATATTGCTGTTTATTACCTATCCGTCCTTGTCTCGCTGGAAATTCATAGTGTTTGCAGATATCATTTTGCCAGTCCTTTTTTGGACTACAACTTCAGTTAATGGGATTTGTAGTTCGTTTCCAATGATCCCTGGATGAAGGAGATTGGCTCTTGCTGTGCTTCATTTCTGGAAGGAAGTACTCTTATTCCTAACTGGACATATGCTTTCTAGTTTCAAATAGGTCCTTGAGAGTGTGTTACTCCACCCTGAATATAATTCCATCACATTATGGATGAATAGTTTGTTATCCACAGAATATATCTGTTGTGTGACAGAGCACCTATCTGTGTCTACATTTTTTCCCATTGGTTTATTCAAATTAGTTGGATATTGCTGGAGCAAGGGTATGGGTTTCTATCCGTAAGGCAATATCAGGTTTAAAATGGCATATCGAAAACTATAGTCATGCCTCAATGTCTATTGAATTATATCTCGCTGGACTTTAGATGTTTGGCTTTTTTTGAGGCGCAGGTTTTGGAGAACTCTTTTCCTTGAAGGTAATGAAGTCTGTAAAAATTTCCCTAGTATTGAGCGTCTATTCTAATTCAGATGTGCAACAACTCTTGGTCTAAATTCTTAGTTAATATCAGGGGACAACATATAACTATGCTGGTTAATTTTGTATTTGATCACTGATATTATTATTGGAAAATTTGTAGGCTTAGTATTTATCGGACAATGGTGACACCAGCATGAAACCATTTAGTGTTGGTGTTCCCTCAGCATTGTTCTGGTATGGTCTCCAACCTGATTATTGATAACTTTAGTCATATTCTGGAGTAAATGAGAGGCTGCTTTTGCTAGGATGCGAGGGAGTAGACTAAGATATGTTGAGATTATCATTATATCTTTTGGGTGTGTAACTTGAGATATTTTGTGAATTTACCACATAGAAGTGTTGCAAGAAACAATATTCGGTGTTATTATCTACTGTTTATGTTGGTATTCAACCAGGTGACAACTTTATTGTGCCTTAGGATTTCTAGTGCTTTTGTTTGGTTTCTTTTGAAGAAAAATCCATCTATTGTGTCCTTATTATTGATTAGCCGCTAGTATCTGATTTTGTTTGTTATCTCCATAAACCTTGGGCTAATTATTATCTATGAAGATCAAATTCTCCGAGATTCGGAGTGCTGAAAGGACTATTAGTATATTAGATCGTGTGTTCCTTGATTGCTAGCAGTACCGTTAGATTCTGCTTTGTTGTCTCAGTAAGACATGTCTCATTGTTGAAAAATTAGTGAATTGTTGCCCTTCATGTATGATGTATCATGTAGGGGTCTGTTTCCTGACGGTTTTACGAAATGACATCAATTGTCACTCCGTTTGGCTTTTTTTGTTTTCACTTTCTGTATATATGTGAACCCAACGCAAGGAGTGAGTTCATCTTGGAACTGCAATATTTGGTGCTGCTGCTGTGCGGAAACACATTTATTCTTGATATTGTAGTTCATAGCTTGTCTAATTTGTGTATCATTTTAGAACATAGTTACTCCCTCCGTTTCAATTTAGATGAGGCAGTTTGACTCGGCACGGAGTTTAAGAAAAAAAGAATGACTTTTGAAACTTGTGGTATTAAAATCTTAGGGTAAAAGCTTTGTGGGGCCATGACAATTGTATGGATATAAAAGCTTCTGATCAAGGGTAAAATGGATAAAATGAAAGTTTGAAGTTGTATTATTTCTAATGGTAGAAATGTGTCATTCTTTTTGGAACGGACTAACAAGGAAAGTGTCATCTAAATTGAAACGGAGGGAGTATTAAAATGCAGTTGGTATATAAATTTGGATACTCCTTATCAATATAATATATAATTTGAATACTCTGCTGATGACATAATGAACAGACTCATCTTTTGCTATTGGCAAGTCACCCAGGCTTTTTATGCTATATTCTTCAAAAATAGTGGTATATTGTCATCTTAAGAGTTATTTTGCCTACATATAGAATGTCTATACTTTTTTCTCTCTGCTTTGGTATCCTTCACTTCAAATAGGGTGAGGATGGGCATCTGCCAGGAGTTTGTACCTCCCAACTAGTAAGTCTACATCTGTCTTGATGCATACATAATATCAATTGTTAAATGTTGTGGTATTTGCTACTGTTTTATCTGCTATGTTTATGCTACCCGGCTGTGAGTTACCTACTTATTAATATGTGAATTCTCTCTAGATCTCATTCTTGGTTAATTTAGACAGTAATTCTTGTGCAGAATCGTGCTAGGAATCCTGGAATGGGTGGAGGATATCAACAAGGTTATCAGGCCCGACCTCCTACAAGCTGGGCCCCTCCTGGTGCCCCAATGCAGCAACCTGGTTATGGATATGTTCAGCCTGGCGCATACCCTGGTCCATCCCCCCAATATAACACGTCTCAACAACCTTACCCTGGCTACCCTCCTCAACCTGCTTCTGCTGGATATGCCTCTGGCTGGGATCAGACTGCTGCCCAAAATCAACAATCTCAGGGAGGTGGTTATGATTACTACAACCAGCAGGCCCCACCACAGCAGCAACAAACTCCTGGAGGCACAGCTGCTTCAACCGATAATAGTGCCTATGGGTACAACCAGCAATCAGCCTCGGGTTACAGCCAAGGACAAGCTTATTCCCAAGATGGCTATGGTGGATATCATGCACCTGCACCTCAATCTGGTTATCAGGGCACTGGTTATGAGCAGCAACAAGGTTATAGCTCTGCGGCTGGTTATGGGAATGCCTCAAATCCAACATCAGATGGCCAGAATGCTTCATATGGTACACAAGGCGATGGGAGTCAAGCACCTCCACCAGTTCAGTCATCAGCCACGGGTCAACAAGGTAGTTACCCATCTCAGGGCTCTACTCAGGCAGGCTATGGGATGCCACCAACTTCTCAAGGTGGGTATGGGACACCGCCACCTGCAGGCTATGCTGCGAGCTATGGGGCCCCACAGGCTCAAAAGCCTTCTCCTAGTCAGCCAGCTTATGGTCAGCCACAGCAGTCTCCTAGCGCGCAAGGAGGTTATGCCCAGCCTCCCCCAGCACAGCCTGGGTATCCACAGTCAGCTGCTCAATCAGGTTATGCGCAGCCTGATTCTGGCACTCAGCGACCTCCTGCTTCTGGCTATGGTGCTCCAACAGCTCAGCCTGGTTATGGTGCCCCACCTTATGGGGCTCCACCTAGTTATGGCCAGCAGCAGCCACCACCTTACAACAGTGCCTATGCTGGTGGTTACGCCCAGCCTCCAGCGTATGCTTCTGATGGCACAACTCCAGCATCCCAGTCTGTTCAGCCTAGCGGTGGGGTTGCAAAAGCATCACCTCAAACTTAATGTGAGTCAACTTTGTGAGGTTGAGTGGATCTGTTAAAAGATATTTCATATTTTTGTTGCTTAGGTGTCTTTAGGTCTTGTAGTGTATCAAGGCACTGTTTTAAACCTTACCTTGCTTTTGACCCGAATATCTGAGCTGCATATTGTTTTCCTTGTTATATTTGCAATTGGCTGGATATCTTTTCAATTTAAGTTCTTAGTGGTTAGAGTTTATATGTGTGCATGTTATTCGAGGCTCTTTTAACATGCTTGAATTTCTTTTAACGAGTATGGGCACGCATGTCAAAAGCTTGGCATGCGGTACAGACAGATAGTTCACTATTTTGATACTTTTTACAGCTCCAGTAATTGACCGATTCGAGATTGATAAGTGAAGTGTGTAGCCATTTTCTAAGTTACCGAGGATGAGGATCGAGTGTTTATGTTGGTTCTCTCATTCAAGGGTAGATATGCTGTTTTATAAGTTCCCAATGCAGCAATATACACTGAACATTTTGGATATACTTACAGATTCAAATTATTTGAAAGGCCTTGTTTGCTAAAAGTGTAGAAGTATCTTTGAACGAAGTATAGAACTTAGAAGTGTCGGTTTAAGCTTCTAGCAAAACAAGAAATGGGCAAAAAGTTCTTTTCTGTTTTTTTTTTCTTTAAGGGGCGGTTCGTGGTGTTGGTGGCCTAAAGCTAAACTATATTAAGAGGCCTTTAAAACTTATATGATACATTTCATGCAGTTAATGAGACACAAAACAAACTTATGTTTTTGATCTATGGATCAATCAAATCAAATATGACAAAAGAAAATACTAGCTAATTTAGAAAAACTGAGTTTAAAAATAGAAAGTCAAGCGTCATAAAACATAAAAAATTAGAATTGAAGAATTAGGTAAGTATACTAACTAATGCGGAAAAAAATTAGTGTTATTGACTCACTCATCTATTCAAGTTCAACCAAACTAAAAGATATTAAACTTTGAAATGTCTTTCTGATAATAATTATTAAAATTATATATTATATATAATAAATAGAGTATAATATTTTTTGGGGCCTCTAGTATTTGAGGGCCTAAGGCAATGACTTCACCAGCCCTACTCTTTGGTTTCCCATTTCTTAATATAATAATAGCTTCGACATGTCAGCTTAAAATCTTTATAATTTTGTTTGAGGGCATTTCAGACTTTACCGTGCTTAATTGAGACGTGGCTTTTAACCTTGAAAGTGAGTAGCCAGGGATCCAACTCCTCCACATTTTCTAATTTCTCCATTCCCCAAGTTTTTACTTGGATGGATGACATATGTACATGTTAAAATTAATGGTCAAGATTTAATTAATTAAAACAAGGTTTTAACCAAGGTTACGAGCATATTTCCATATTGAATATTCTGAACTTTGAATTCCCAGCGCCAAAATTATTTCCTCCAAAAATTTGGCAGCAGATACCATCGACATGCTAGATTATTTACTTTATTTTATTAGCGGAGAAGGATGAAAAATACCCTTAAATTATTTGAAATAGCTCAAAAATACCCTCCGTTTATTTTTGGTACCAAAAATATCCTTGCCGTCTATGTTTTGGACCACATGTACCCTTATTAACTAACAGAATTCCACATCACATGCCACCTCAGAAAAAAGACCCCACTTTCTATTTACCCTACCTAACCACCCTTTAACCTGACCCGAATTAAACGGGTGATTTTTAAAAATAGCCAGATTTACAACTGGTCGTTCAAAAATAGCCCAATTTCAAAAGTAATCGAAATTTAGCCACTTTTTATGTAAAGATAAATCTGAGCGAAAACACTGTTCAAAACCCGGAAAATACTCCAGTATATTATGCTGGAGTTCCAGCATAAGTATACTTGAACTCCAGCATATTATACTGGAGTTCCAGGATAGTATGCTGGAACTCCAGCATAATATGATGGAATTCCAGCATAAATACACTAGAACTCCAGCATAATATACTGGAATTCCAGCAAGTATAATGGTCTAATATAATATACTGGAGTTTGGAGCACTAGTGCTCCAGTCTCCAGTATATTATACTGGAGCCAGCAAAGTATACCGGTCCAGCATAATATGCTGGAGTTCATACACAAGTGCACCGAACTCCAGTATATTATGCTGGACCGATCTCTATTGCAGCAAAACGATGGCTATTTTTCATTGACTTGGTAAACGCTGGCTATTTTTGATTGACCAGTCCGAAAACTGGCTATACCGTAAAAATTTTGGCCTGCCCCTAATAATCATTGAAGAACCATGCTTTGTTCATTTTCTCGGACCTTTTCCTTTCTCTGCAGAGTTTAGAAAGATGTCATAGAATCATTGAATTTGCAAAGCCTTCTAGTCCTGAAATCGTCGTTCAACCGGCCAAATATGTATTATGAAGGTCAGCTCCAAGGATCTCTATTCCTTGACAAAGTGCAAATGTTTTAATATGTAATTGATGAACAGCCAGTCACCAATTAATTTCTTTGACTCCCGACTCTTAAATCTATGAGGAACCAGCTTTCAACAATTTATAGTACAATTCATTTTTTTGCTTTTACTTCTTCAAATTTTCTTTTGGCTTTTAAAAGCTGAGTGGAAGGGGAATTCAAAATGGCCATATATGATTCTGTAGCTTTTGGTTTAAAATCATGGGACCAAATGCCGTGTAAGTCGAATTTGCTGCATTTGTTCTTTATATGTTGTATGCAGCTGTGCGTATCAGATAAAATATCTATGGTCATTTATATGCTCTAAATTCTGGGGAAATCCTTATTAGGGGTCTGTTTGATTTGGGTCAGGTGAAAGGGTGGTCGGGTAGGGTAAAAAGAAAGTGGAGTCTTTTTTCTGAGGTGGCATCTGATGTGGAATTCTGTTAGTTAATAAGGGTACATGTGGTCCAAAACGTCGACGGTAGGGATATTTTTGGTACCAAAAACAAACAGAGTGTTATAAATAGAATTTTATTTATGGTGAATGTCTATATTTAGGGAGATTCTAGGGTTTATTACTTGGTGGCTAAGTCACACTCTCCCTATAAATAGAGGGTTCTATTCCATTGTAATTTATCCCAAAATCAATAACAATTCTCTCTCCCTACTTTTCTCTGCAATACTATTCTCCTTCTTTTATTGTTTTATAACACGTTATCAGCACGAGACTCTAACCAATTGAGTAGAAGCTTTGGGATTGATCATAATGATTGTCAATTGTTCTATGAATTTCCTTCATGATTAAATTCTGGATTTAAGGTAAGTATTTTACCGTATTTTTCTCGTTATTCTATAATTTGATTTTAAATACAAGCAAAGACAATAAATTTTGATTACAACTCTAATGGAGTTTGTAAGAAATTATAACCACCCAAAGTGGTAAAATTTCTATGTCTTGCCATGATCAAAGTCATGTATGATCGTGAGCACAAGAAGTGAAAACCCGTCCCATTGAATTTGCTCCATCCTCATTCCCTTAAGAGAATGTGATAGCAGCATGTGATAAGTTTGAAAGAAGACAAAATTATTACTATGAATGTATCAATGGATATGGACGTGGCAATAGACGAAGTTATAATCGTCATCATTTGTGGTAATGAGAACAATAAGGATTCTCAAAATAATCTTTCACTTTGTGAATGTAATATTTGTCATTGATTTGACATGAGATTTTATAAAGCACATATAGATGATTATGGTCCATTCATGATGTGAATGTGATAACATCTGATTTATAAATACATATTCATTCTTGGAAGAATATGAACGTGCTAGTGGTAGTGAATATACCACACTCACCTCTAGAGGGAAGTTTGAGATGATATAAGAAAATAATGTCATTATTATGGCATGAATGGTCATTAGTCACATACTTATTGTATGCCAAAATATTTTGGTATTGTGATTATTAAAAGACAACAGTAATGCAAGAAACAGATCTTGCATATAATTTTGACCATAACCATAATGGTATAACTTTCTCTTTAAAAGAGATATTCACCATATGGATGTTGATGAATATGTGGTACTACAAAATTAATTGAGAACTCTGCAAGAGCCAATTATACTATTTTGGAGAAATACAATTGATTACCAATAAGGTATTGTGTTGTAGTAAGTCTCAAAGAAACTTATTCAGTTTCCAAAGTATACGCGAAAGCGGTTGATTATATTGAGACTATAAATAAAGGAAAGATTTAATATCTTCTGTTACTACAACTTGTAGCGGGATAATATGTATGTAAAAAGCTACCCGCTTTATTCTCCAGTTTGTACTACACAAATAAAAGAATACCATACTAAAGTGGATGTTTATTGATATAAAAATCCATATCATAATAAACTTGGAGTTTATTGATAATTGCACACGTCATGGTGTAAATTTGAAGTTTATCAATATTGATAATTTATTCAGTTGGCATAATTGGTTTACCCACATCAATTTAAGTAAGATGTGCAAAAATAAAAGAGAATTCACATGGGTAGATATTAAGGAACTAGAAAGTTCTTTACGAATTCTCTTATGTTGCTTGTTCTTATCTTATTAATTAATAGATCAACTGAAATTGGGTTTGAATCCCATGAATGCTGGAAATATAAAAGGTGAATATGGGCCCATTCACCTGCAATGTATACCACATAAGATGCATCTATGAGATGGTTACATGTGCAGTTATTATTGACCCGCAACCTGGTGTTTGCGAGGTAACTTGCTCAATAATTTAATATAGAGCATAATTTCCAGATTTTTCATTCAAGATAGTTCATCTTGATAAGTTGGTTTACATCACAGTTGGTTTAGCAAAATGATTTATTAAGTGTCTCTTCTTAATAGCTAAACAATTGCTTATGAGAACAAAGTTATCTATATCAGTTTGATATACATTATATACGAAAGTATATTATTTTCTCCCCTCACATGTGGTTCATGGTCAGGAACCAAATAATTCCATCTTATTATTATTGATGTGCGGTGTATATTTTGATTAACACCATAACGCACAAAGATGGGTTCTCAAAGTTGAGGAAACAAGTTAGTTTTTCTAACATGAGGGGAAGACAAGATAAACAGTTGAGAAAAAGTTACGTGTAATGAATTATCATGTGTACATCTAGATCCTCGAATAAGATAATATGAACTTGAAGTTCATAAAAGATAATTCATCTGCAATATATTGCAAAGCATGTAGACTTTGCTGACCCAAAGAAAGTAACTATATTCTCATTACAAATGCTCCTATTAAGTCATAGAAGGACAAAGTCTATGGTACGCTTAAAGCGTATAGACAAATCGGTTTCAAATAAACTTCTTGATAAAGAAGATGAGCAAATGATCATAATAAAGGAGGCAAGTGATCTAGAAGATCACATGACATAACACTTCATAAAATCTCATGAGAGATTCAGGTACCTGAATATATGAATGAAGAGATCTCTATGTTATGTCATTATGAAAATATATTGAAACTGATATAAAATGTTTATCGACGACATCTATGATAGCGCTAAGTATAGATGAGGATCTTAAGTTTGTCGAATACAGACACAAAAATATTGGCCAAATAGAAGAGAAGCAATTCAAGTAGAATTGGTTTCATATGAAAAAAATGTTGTTTTGGACCTGCAGTTCAAATACTTGAAAGTATAAAGTCAATGATATGTGCAGTCAGTTTTCGATATCTTATATGTCTAGCACGACATGAAAACTTGATATGCATCTAAAGTCTATTATATGGCTTATAAGACTTAACAATCCCCGAAGGATTAAAATTGCTTAAAGCATATAGAATTCATGGTCATGAAGTACTACATCCTCAGTGTAATTCGTGCACATATGTATCTTGCTATTACTATAAGCATGATAATATGATAGCAAGAGTTTTCACCCCTATGTGAAGATATTGAAATAATGATTCCAACAAGATCATATGAAGACAATACATCTATCAGGGATGTTGATTTCAAGGTGAAATAAATTCGTTGAAGTTAATGTAACTGATATTGTTTATCAAATATCTACCAACGATCTTTTAAAGATGGTGCACAAGATTGGAATGCAAATGCTTAAGGATGTGAATTGATGATCAGGGGGAGTTAATACGCGTTGTACTCTTTTTCCTTTACAAGATTTTGTCCCACTGAGTTTTCCTTGCAAGGTTTTTAACGAGGCAACCAAAAGGCGTATTGTTAGATATGTGTACTCTTTTTCCTTTTCTAGATTTTTTTTCCCATCGGGTTTTATTTTAGTTAAGGTTTTAACGAGGCACATTATCTGTTCAATAGACATTCAAGGGGGAGTGTTATAAATAGAATTTTATTTATGGTGAATGTCTATATTTAGGGAGATTCTAGGGTTTATTACTTGGTGGCTAAGTCACCCTCTCCCTATAAATAGAGGGTTCTATTCCATTGTAATTTATCCCAAAATCAATAACAATTCTTTCTCCCTACTTTTCTCTGCAATACTATTCTCCTTCTTTTATTGTTTTATAACACAGAGGGTATTTTTGAGCTATTTCAAATAGTTGAAAGACATTTTTGGCCCTATACAACGCATCATCAATGAGTTAAGCCATTCATCTGCTGTAAATTGGGGAGTAATTCAAAAATAGCCAGATTTACAAGTGGTCAATCAAAATAGCCACAGTTTCAAAAGTAATCGAAATTTAGCCACTTTTCATGTAAAGATAAATCTGAACGAAAATACTGTTCAAAGTCCGGAAAATACTCCAGCATAATATACTGGAGTTCGAGCATAAGTATACTGGAACTCCAGTATATTATAATGGAGTTCCAGCATAAGTATACTGGAACTCCAGCATAATATACTGGAGTTCCAGTATAATATACCGGTCCAGTATAATATGCTCGATATTCATACACAGGTGCTCCAAAATCTCCAGTATATTATGCTGGAACTTTCCGCGTGTTGGAGTTCCAGCATAATATGCTGGAAGTTCATACACAGGTGCACCGATCTCCAGTATATTATGCTGGACCGGTTCCTGTTGCAGCAAAATAGTGGCTATTTTTCAATGACTTTGCAAACGCTGGCTATTTTTGAATGACCAGTCTGAAAACTGGCTAGCCTGTGCTATTTTAACTATAAATTGACCTACCACTGGGTTAGCGCCGGTGAAATCTAAAAGAAAATGGAATTAATGGATATATGTTCATCTCAGAAAACTTTTTGTTGTATGAATTATTCTTGCTTAATTAGCCGAAAAATGATATTCACATGATATCCTTCCATCGATCTGTCACTGTTCTTTGCTTTTTTCATTGCTTTGTTGTTCTTGTCACATCTCTTTTTAACGGGGAAAGAGATTTTTCCAATTAAAGTAATATTATTAAAAAGATATTATTTATTTTAATTATACGAGTCATCACTTGAAAAATTTATTTACGGTATCCCAAGTCACCATTTATTTTAAAATCCCAATTCAAGGAAAATTAACTCTGTTTAAGTGCGAAATACAGAAGACCGAGTAAGGAATTCTGTTAACCCAGAAGAAGGTATTAGACACTCCGAATTTTATGGTTTTAGCACGGTCGCTTTACAATCATAACTTGGCTTAATTAACAGATTGTTACGTATTTTAAAGAAATATGTATATTTTTCCTTTTACCGCTTTTAATAACTTGATTATTAGATTATAGAATTAGTCTTGGAAGCGGATCATTTGTGTGTGAATCCGTTTTATTTGGTGTGCTAAAATCGTATCACATGTGAAACTACGGGGGGGGGGGGGGGGGGTATTGTAACTCTTTCATTTCTTTCACGAGGCAGTTGACTGATTTTCTTGTTCGTCGACTGAATACTTGATGCGAGATAGATATGAAGTAAGTACAAAAAATAAATTGCAAAAAGTAAATGACACCAGATGTTTTATACTGGTTCGGATTCAATGTGAATCCTACTCCAGTCCCCTTGGGTTGCAAGAAAGTTCTCTTTTGAGTATTTGAAATCTTTGGTACAAGTGTGTTGATATTGTTATACACCAACAACTTCTTCATGATATACGTTCTTTTCTTGATTTTTGATACAATGTGTCACCAATGATTCTTTCTCTCTTTCTTCTCTCCCTAGTTGCACAGTAAATCTAGAATAGACTATAATGCTTGTTTGGAGTAGAACAAAAAGATTAGTAATGGTTCAATCAAAGTATATCCCTTATGTTGAGCCTCTTGTTGTATTTATATGATTTGAGGGCAAGTCTTAGTATGACAGATCCTTAGATGATGGGCAACCCAAAGGAGTTGATCCTTAGAATCAATCTTGAATTGATTCCTTCCTAGAATAAGGAACTTTCTATACTCGGTCCTTGAAGAGTGGCGTGATGGCTGTCACTTCCTTGAAGATTGTGATTGATTATTCTCAGCAGATCTTCTATGCAGATTGATTTCTATGCCTTCCGTAAATAATTGAAATCAAATATTTGTTCTCCTTGATGCTCGTAATCATGGACATAATTGATTCCTTGATCATTGCTTCTGGATCTTCAGCAGAATCTCATTCCTTAATCCATCCTTCTGCATCTTAGGTAGGACCTCGATCTCTTTTTCATTCGTAGCCTTCCATCTTTTCTTCGTTTTGCTTTCTTGACTTCCTTCTTTGGAATTGCTTTCCTACAATAGAAGTAAGTTATTTTCCATCATTAAAATATAGATCTAACAGTCTCTCCCTTTTTGATGATGACAAAATAACTTAGTTCATTTCACTTCCCCATTTATTTCATCTTCAGTCAGCTCCCGCTCAACTTGTTGTCAGGTCTTTTGAGTCAGCTTCCCCTCAACTTGTTGTCTTTCCATGTGTTTCAGTTAGTCGACCCCTTCCCATCTAGTTGACTCGAATTTACCTGCAAGTTAGTTGATCCTTTCCCCCCCTTTGGCATAACTCAAAAAGAGGGCTAAGTATGTTGTATTACTAGCAGCCTAATAATTGCAGTTATCCAGATTATCCAGAACATGCAAAACAGCTAAACCATGCAAGCATCCAGGACATGAGCAAAAAAAATTGTCTTGACACAACCAACATTAATCACAATGAAGAAAGTAGGTAAGAGTATTGCAGATGGCTTCCTTGAGACGGTCAAAGCTTGCGTTCATTGTGACTGAGATTACATCAACACGATCATGAACTTCCTTGAAGGCTTTTACTGCCTTTTCTGTAGTCTTCTGAACCATGACTCTTAGATTGGACACATCAGAACTTGTTTCCTTGGAAACTTCGTAGGTATCACCAACCGAAGACTGAATGATCAGGATCAGATCTTTGATGGCAGTCAACTTGTCGTCAAGTGCAACAATCTTCGCAAGTAATTCTAGATTGTTCACAGTAGCCTGAGAAGTATCAAACTTTACCTTGGAGCTAGATGGAATCACTTTGGCTTTAGTTTCTTGCTTCTTTATCCAAGCACCATCTACAGCAATATAACCCATGCTGACAAACACTCTAGTATTGTAACACTTGGAGACACACACATAGGGGTAGTTTGAGAGAGGGATATTGAAGTTCAAGAAGGTGTGTGATAACCATCCCATAGGGAAGACTCGACGGTTCTTCAGCGCATTCTATCATAAAATTGATTACCTAGGAGGACAACTTCACTTTGTGCTTTGTAAGAAGACAGTAGACCAGGAATGTGTCTCTTTGAGATAGAGTGGTGTAGGATCCTGTTCTGGTAAGTATGGTAGTGGCAACAATGTGGGCAAGAATACATATTTCAAAGTTGATGTCACTAGGTCCTAATTGATTGGGCAAGGGATCAAATAAGGAATCAACAAGACATTTTTTCGGCTTGTTCAAACGACACTTCAAAATCTTCAGGCCAAGTGTTTTAAACAGAGCAGAGTAACCAAAAATCTTACATTAAAACAGGTAATCATAGGTAGAGCAGTCTAGAACAATACCCTGACCTAGCACGAGGGACTCAAACTTATCAGATTTGGGGGAATGAATATTTGCATAGAACATGCGAACAAGATCTTCATAAACCTTTGGACGGGATAAAACAAAGAAATTTTCCCATCCTTGAAAATTAAAGAAAACTTTTACCTTGCAATTTAGGGCATCCATCTCTTCCAGATTGATGATTATTCCATGAGCGATCGACTTTTCCTTGAAAGTAACAAACTTGTCTCTGTTGGGTGAATCCAAGTAGTTCACTTCATACTCTAGCACACTGTCTAAGTCTATCTTCACTTTCATCGGGGTGTAGGCTTCAACTCCTTCTTCAATAAGATGCTTTCCTAGGGCTTTTTCAGTAAGGCTTCGAGCATCATCAAAGAGATCTGCCCTAAAAGATGAGAAGTCCTTAGAGTGATCAGACGCAATGGTGACGAGTTCTGATGGTTGAGTAGGGATTTTCCCTTTGGAGCGGGTGGTTTTGCAAGTGGAGGCAGAAGGGTTCTTCAAAGCTTTAGCCATTGGAGAGAGAGAGAGAGAGAGAGAGAGAGAGAGAGAGAGAGAGAGAGAGAGAGAGAGAGAGAGAGAGAGGGAGAGAGAGAGAGAGAGAGAGGGGGTGAAGGTTACAATATGAGGGATAAGGAAGAGGAAGTCTTATAGAGAGAGAGACGTAAAAAGGCGTGATATAAACAATATGACTGATGGGTGCATAGAAAGGGAACAAGCACGATTGATTGATTCAGTTTCTATCTCGGGGTATGAAAAAGTTGGGAAGAGGGACCAACAACGGATGCGTCTCATTAATGCTACTGGGTATGGTTCAGAAAGATTTCCTACCAAGATCACTATCACACACAATCTTTGAAAAGTACAGAAATTTCGAAGGCCTATTTAGAAAAAGTAATAATGCCAAGTAAGTCCCTAAGATTTTAAAATCTGTCTTCTAAAAGAGGCTTAGTTAAAATATTAGCTAATTAATTATTACTACTAAAAAACGATAATTCAATGTCACCCTTAAGAACATGGTCTCTAATAAAATGATGCTTGATATATATATGCTTTACCCTAGAATGATGCACTAGATTTTTTGACAAGCAAATAACACTAGAATTGTCATAGAAAATTTGAATAGGCTTAAAGGAAATATCAAAATCACTTAGTTGGTGAGTCATCCAGAGTAGTTTAGTAACACTGCCTGATAGCAATGTATTCAGCCTCAGTTGTAGATAATGTGACTGATCTCTGTTTCTTACTATTCCAAGAGATGAGTGATATTCCTTGTAATTGATATGTTTCACTTGTGCTTTTCCTATCATCTTTATCTCATGCAAGATATGCATCTGAAAAAACATCAAGCTTAAAAATGTTAAGACGTGAATACCATAAACCATGTGATGGTCCCAATGAGATTTCGAATAATTCGTTTCACTGCAGTTAAGTGAGACTCTTTGGGAGCTGATTGGATCCTGGCACATATACACACACTAAAAATTATGTCAGGTCGACTAGAAGTTAAGTAAATTAGAGATCCGATCATTCCATGATATTTTGATTCATCCACCAATTTTCCTTCCTCATCTTTGTCAAGGGATGTGGCTAGACTCATGGGAGTTCCAAGCGCCTTTGCGTTGCTCATTTCAAATTTTTGTATCAGTTCCTTCGTGTATTTCGTCTGACATATGAAGATACCTTCGTCTGATTGATGAATTTGAAGTCCAAGAAAGAACTTTAGTTCTCCCATCATGCTCATTTTGAACTCACTTTGCATGAGATGTAAGAATTCCTTGCATAAGATAGGGTTAGCACTTCCAAAGATAATATCGTCAACATAAATTTGAATAATGAGGTTACCTGATAATGACCTTTTGATAAAGAGAGTTGTGTCAATCTTACCTCTTCAGAAACCATGACTAACTAGAAATGAACTTAGTCTTTCGTACCGGGCTCTAGGTGCTTGTTTTAATCCATAGAGAGCCTTAGTCAACTTAAACACATGGTAAGAAAACTGTGAGTTTTCAATTCCAGGAGGTTGTTTAACGTAGAACTCCTCATAAATAAAACGATTTAAAAATGCACTTTTAACATTCATTTGAAACAGTTTAAAACCTTTAAAGGAAGCATATGCAAGTAAATACGAATCGATTCTAACCGAGCCACCAGAGCGAAGGTTTCGTCATAGTCGACTCCTTCTTGTTGGGAGTAGCCTTGTACGACTAGCCTTGATTTGTTTCGGATGGCTTTGCCTTCTTCATTCAACTTGTTTCTAAATACCCAATTGGTTCCTATAATTGCTGCATTTGCTAGCTTGGGTACCAATGTCCAAATTTAATTTTTGTCATACTGATCAAGTTCTTCTTGCATAGCTTGTACGTAGCTTGAAACTTTCAAAGCTTCATCGACTTTCTTTGGCTCTATTTGAGATATGAATGCAATGTTAGCCTTTTTCTTTAGAGCTCCTTTGGTTTTCATTTAGTTGTTTGGATTTCTTATGATAAACTTCTATGGATATTCAGGTTTACTTCTCCATTCGTTTGGTATTACTTCAGCATATTGAGTAGTCGACTCTGTCTGCGATTCAGCATGCTCACCGGTAGCTTCACTAGTCAACTTTGAGTTTTCATTGCCGTTGTCAGTCGATTCTTTTGGATTGTTCTGTTCTTTGATCGTGGCTTGATTTTTGGCTGATATCTTTATCACCAGCAAGTACTCCTTTCTCTGCCATAGAGTTATTATCATAAAAAATTACATGAACTAATTCTTCTACACACAGGGTAAACTTATTATAGACTCTAAAAGATCTACTATTATTAGAGTAATCGAGATATATACCTTCATTACTTCTTGGATCAAACTTACCAACATTTTCTTTACCATTATTGTGGATAAATTATTTGCTTCTAAAGGGATAAAAGTACCCAATGTTAGGTCTATTGCCTTTCCATAGTTCATATGGATTCTTCTTCAGAATGGGTCGAATCAAACACCTATTTAATATATGACATGCTGTGCTAACTGCTTCTGCCCAGAAGTAATTTGGTAGAGAATGCTCTAGTATCATGGTTCTAGCCACGTCTTGCAGAGTTCTATTTTTGTGTTCCACTACCCCATTTTGCTGTGGAGATCTTGGTGATGAGGAATTATGAGTGTATCCTTGGTCATTGAAGAATTCTTCAAATAATATGCTTTTGAATTCTCCTCCATGATCACTCTGGATGGTTGAGATAAGGTACCTTTCTATCTTTTTGCATAAGATCTCAAAGTTCTTTATAGCTTCATCTTTGTGAGCTAAAAATATTACCCATGTAAAACGGGAGTAATCATCAACAATAATGAAAGCATACATTTTTCCTCCTATACTGGTAGTTCTAGTAGGCCCAAATAAATCCATATGCAAAATCTGAAGAGGTTTGATTGTGGAAACAACATCTTTAGGTTTGAAAGAAGTTCTAATTTGCTTACCAAGTTGACATGTATCACATACATGATTTCTAGAAAATTGAGCTTAGGAAGGCCAATAACTAGTTCATGCTTGGAGAGATTTTCAATAAAATGCACGCTGGCATGACCAAGCTTTTTGTGCCAAAGCCACAGATCATTAGAGATAGATGCTAGACAAATATAACTATCCAGATTATCAATGCAATCTAAATTGTAGACTTTTCCATACATTTTTCTTGGAAGAATGATTTTACCTGATTCATCTTCAATAGCACACCCAGTTTTCTTGAATTTCACTTCATATACAGAATCATATAGTTAACTAATACTTAGAAAATTGTAATTTAGTCCGTCTATAAGATAAACTTCAGTAGTATCATAGTTATTGTTAAACGGAACTGTTCCGGTACCACTAATTTTGCCTTTTGAGTCATCACCAAACTTGACATTTCCTCTATTGATTTTGCTGACTTCTTTGAATAGATTTTTGTCGCCCGTCATGTGACTGGAACACATACTGTCGAGATGCCACTTTCCTTTTCGACTTTTCCTGTGGTGTTCCTGCAATGAAATATTATTACCTTCTTTTAGGTACCCAAGCTTGCTTGGGTCTTTTTGGTTAGTTCTATTAATATCAGGGCCATTTTTAGGCTTCTAGATCTATCCGGCAACATTTGAGTTACGAAATCTACAAAAGGAGTACTTATGACCAGTTTTATTGCAATAATGACAAACAATGATGGATTTTTGACTTGATCTATTAGTGGTGTCTTTACTAGTAGTTTCATTTCTAGCAGGTCGTTTGCCAGCTGACTTACAGGTCGCCTGGTTAGACTTGACAGATATGTGACTGGTGGATTTGCGCATGCCATTAAGTTGCAATTGCAATTCCTGAACTTCCTCATGAAGAACGCCTATTTCGATTTCACATACTTCAAGTTTAAGTTTCTAGTTTTTATTTTACTTATTGAGTCTCTTTAATTCATTTAACATTTTTTGAGACTTTTTTTGGGGTAAGATTAAAAATATTCTGTAATTCATTACTTCTTTCACAGTTATAGGGTCTTACCTTACTTGTTTCACCGCGTGCCATGAAGCAATTTTCAGTTTCTTCTTTGCTGTCATCGTCTGATACATCTTCACCACTCCAGCAACCAGAGTATTTGTTCATATCATTTTCAAAGATAGTCATGAAACATAAATTTGCTATTTTTTTATGTTCTGATCTGTCTTCATCACTCCAGCTAGGATGTGTTCTAGGTAAAACCTCTGGTGTCTTTCCTTTTGAATTCTGGACATTCAGCTTGAACATGGCCATACTTTCCACATTCAAATATTTTCCATCTTTTTGTCTTGTTCATTGAATTGTCTGGTTCTTCTGGATGACATTCCTCCCTTTTTTGTATTTCTATATCTTCTCATCAGCCCATTCATATTTCTCGAGACCGTGGCAATTTCTTCTTCCAGTGCCTCTGCGTTATCATCATTGTAATTTTTAGATCCTTCAGTTGTAGTTTTGAAATCAATGGTTTTCTTCTTTTCTTCCTGACCACGTTTTCTCAAAAGCTATAAGATCTCCACGTAGTTCATCATATGACAATTTGTCCAGATCTTGAGATTCAAGTGCAATTACTTTTGACTGCCATGTAGTGGGCAATCTTCTAAGGATTTTTTGAACTTGGTCACCACTGGAACGTGGTCTACCAAAGCTTTTAAATCTCTAATGATTTTGTTGAATCGTGCAAATATTTCTTCAATGGATTCACCTTCTTTCATCTGAAAGAGCTCATAGTCATGAACTAACAGATTTATCCTTGTTGTTTCTTTCACTTGCTCGTTCCTTCATAGGTAACTTCCAGTTTATCCCACATTTCCTTAGCTGATCGCAACTTGAAGTTTTCTAATATTTTTCTCCACTGATGGAATTATATAACAAATTTCATGCCTTAGCATTGACTTGGATTACTTCCGTTTGCTCATCAGAATAGTCATCTATATCTTCTGGATCAGTGGATGTTTGTCCTTCAGCTTTCTTGCCAGACTTTGCTGCTAGAAGGGGATAGTTTCCCTTCTTGATTACGTGCCACACTTTGACTTTGTAGGACTACGCATATATTTCCATGCAAAATTTTCATTGGGAGAAGTGCTGTCCATTGAAATATGGTGGCCTTACTTGAGATGTCCCTTCTTGAAATAGTGCCCCAACAGTTACTTGATTTGACATGAACTTTTTTCTCACTAGTTGTTAAGCAAAATGATAAATATGTGAGACCTACTATGATACCAATTGAAAGTACAAGAGGGTGGGGGGGGGGGGTGAACTGTCACTCTTTATTTTCTTTCACGACGTAGTTGACTAATTTTCTTGTTAGTCGAATGAATCCTTGATGTGAGATAGATATGAAGTAAGTACAGAAAATAAATTGCAGAAGGTAAATGACACCAGATGTTTATACTAGTTCGGATTCAGTGTGAATCCCACTCCAGTCCCCTTGGGTTGCAAGGGAGTTCTCTTTTGAGTATTTGAAATCTTTGGTAAGGTGTGTTCATGTTGTTATATACCAACAACTTCTTCACGATATACGTTCTTTTCTTGATTTTGATACAATGCGTCACCCATGATTCTTTTCTCTCTTTCTCCTCTCCTTAGTTAAATAGTAAATCTAGAATAGACTATCATATTTGTTTAGAGTAGAACAAAAAGATTGATAATGGTTCGATCAAAGTATATACCTTCCATTGAGCCTCTTGTTGTATTTATTTAAGGGCAATTCTTCTTAGTATGACACATCCTTAGATGATAGGCAACTGTCACGACCCAATTCCTCCTATAGGCCGTGATGGCGCCCAACATTACCGCTAGGCAAGCCAACAGTGAACTAACCACATGATTGTTTCTTTTTACAATTTAGAAACAGCTGATTTTTAATTAGTGCATAAGTAAGAAGTGAAAATTTAATAAAATGAGAGATAAATAATTTTTAGGAGCAAGTGAGATAAATAAATAACCAAAAATAATCATGTGTCTACTAGCTTAATCTCCAAGACCCGTGTCACAAGTGTATGAGCTACTTGATGTTTTAAACGTCAATACCACACAAGAGGGGGGTGATTTGTGTGGTACCCAATTTTCGCTTAACTGAACTATAGAAGGACCTGGTTCTTCTAGGTGTTCCAACTACTGCTGTTTGCGGAATAATAGATACAGAAAATAAAGAACACAGAGATTTTTACGTGGAAAACACCTGGCACCTACTACTCAGTAGGATTTTCCCAAACTTCCACTAAAATCACTGAGCCAAAACAGCATTTAAAAAAACTCTTTGTAAACCTAAGGATTAAGTCTAATCCCGTTGTGGCACACAGCCTCAACTATTGCGACAACTTCAAGTTAGCTATAACTTGAACACTCTAGGTACCTAATACAATTGCTTCTATGAAAGCTGAAAGGTACAATTTTAAATCACCTACTACAATTGAACTAGAATAAAAGATAGACACAATGTAACTGGTTCTTCTATCTCGTTCAAGTAGCTTCAGGAGTGCACACTCAAATCACACATAAATTGCTTGCAAAATCGCCTTGCTCTTTTGCTCTCAATTTAGTTTAACTTCTGCGTATGTGCAATGCCTGTAAAAGAGAACAACACTATCATTTAATAGGTTAGTAATTAGAGTTTGATTGGGACTCAATTGCTGCTCTTCTATCGTAGAAGAGTTCATGATGATCTCAAACTCTAACACTATCTTCATCCTAGATTGTGTTCTCTTCATATAAGGAGACTTTCTCTCCTTATCTAATATGCAACCTTTTCGATCAGATCAGGAGATATTGCTGCTTGATCAGTAGGACTTATCTCCTTCACGTGCCTCTCACATATATAGATTGATCATGACTGTGCTTCACAAGATGGACCTGGTCCATGACTGAGTTCTTTTGTCAATCTTCAAAACTTCACCTGTTCTTGGGCCAACAAATTCCCCCTTTTTGATGATGACAAACTCTGTGCTTTTTACTGATTTGGAACCTGTAAGAACTCAGCTTAACCATCAATACTAACTTTAGAAAATTCACTTATCATCAAGGGCCAGGTTAATTAGGTTATAAATGTCACTTATTTCAGAGTGTGTAAAGCACAATGTCTCTTCCCCCTTTTGGCATCATCTAAAAGTTGCATACAAAGTGTGATTTCCAGACTTTAATAAGTACTCATGGCCACTAGGGCAACTGCAAGTCCAATCATGGTGCAATCATCAGTAATCAAACAAACATATTTAAACTATCAAGGACAAATTAATCATTGAACAAGAGAAAAACAGTAGTTATCATTGATAGAGATATGTTGCCACCTACAATCCACAAAAAGAAAGAAAAACATTCAAACCATGAGCAAAAACAAAAAGATAGAAAAATCCCTAATCTGGGTCACTGAGGTACTAGGCAAGTTCAGGAGACAAGAGCTAGGAATCCTAAGGCTTGGAGGTACTGGAGGGTTAGGTTTGGGTTTGGAGAAGATTCAGCATGTTCTGAAGAATTCCATCATTCTTCTCCTTTTCTTTGGCAAGCTCAGATCTGAGACCATCCCTCTCAGTTTCCACTTCAACCACACGAGCCTTGAGCCTAGCTATTTCAGCATCCTTGGCTGCACATTCCTGAACCAGAGCCCTAACTTTGCTGTTGATGGGTGTCTTCTGGGATGAACCAGGTTCATTTGGGATGGCATTGAATGGATAGTCACAAGCAAGAAGAGTATTGATGCCAAAGTGTTCCTTGCTCGAGGCCATTCCCATTTCTTCAGAGGCACATTGAGCCTGTCCAGAACTGTGGTTAGAATAAAGCCATATGGAGTAGCATGAGCCTTGGAGCCATTTATGACCCTGTCTAGCAGCTTGATAATGAAGGCAGGCCAGTTGATTTGCTTTCCTCTCTCCAGGCACTCCATAAGAACTAGATCCATGTAATTAGCAGTGTGCCTTCTCTTCTGTCTGGGCAATAAACACTTGTTGACAAATTCAAACAAGACCTTGTGCTCAGGCCTTATTTCACTTTTCTGCACAGCCCTGGCTTCATTCACATCTTCTGAATCACAAAACCTCCTGGTGATCTCAAGAGCAGTAGGGAGGGAGTCCAGGCATGGCCACCTTTGCCTTGTATAGTAATTAAATCCTTCAGAGGGTATGTCCAGGATCTCTCCCAGTGTCTTTGCATCAAACTGCACTTGGACTCCTTTCACCAGGCTACTAACAATGCCCTCCTTAACCACAACATTTGCCATAAATTCAATTAGCTCATTTCTGGCTAGCCTACCATCCATCTGAAGGACCATGTCCTTCCATCCCTGAGCAGCTAAAGCATCCATCAATCTCACCATTCCTGGTTCCACCAGGTCTTTCAGCAGTCTACCCTTTAAAATCTTTCTTTTGCCAAACATTGCAAACTTGTCCTGTTCCTTCTCAAAATCATTTTCTTCTTCTTCTTCTTCTCCACTCCAGTCATCATCTTCAGAAATTTTTGAATGTTTGTTTTTCACTGTAGATCTTGTCCTCTTGGCTAGTGTAGGTTCAACAGCCTCAGACACAGAGGAAGACTTCTTGGAAGAAGTCTTGGGCATTTTGGGCTTGGAAGTAGGAACCTCCACTGATGTACCCCTTTCTTGATGGACCAGTTCCATCTCCTCTTCCTCAACAGCCTCTGAGGATTCTGCAATCTTTCCCTTCCCTTTATCCATTTCCTTTTTCTTACTGCATCTAAAGCCCTTTGTAGCTCAGCTTCACTCTGTTTCACCCTGCTTCTTGTGGCTCTACCCTTTGGCAATGAAGAGGCAGTAGGTGTTGGGGATGAAACCCTTATTTTCTTGGAAGGCTTAGGAATATTTGGGGCTTTTGTTGTGGAAGGTTTTCGTTTCTTTGGGTCATAGCTTGCCCCAACCTTTTTCAGTAGGTCTTCCAGGGTTTCTTCAGCAGATGAAACAGGTTCATCTCTTTGTGTGCTCAGATGAACCAACCCCTCTGCAGCTTCCCCAGAACCACTTCCCCCTGACTTCATGCCACTCTCTTCTACCCTTTCATGTTCAACCCCACAGATAGCAGGCACTACTCCCTTCCCAATTCCCCTCTCTTCAACACATACACCCTCTCTCTCTTTTTCTTTTTCAAATTTCTTTTTACCTCCACTCCTTCTTTTCTTAGGCAATTCAACATCCCTAATGGTCCAACCAGAACAAACCAAGTCTCTATGTTTTCAGTCACAGATGAACTTACCTTAGAAAGGGATTCTTGAGTCTTTTCAGAATCAGAAGACCCATGTCCTTCCCCCTCAGTAGCGGATTGATAGGATTCATAATCAGAACTGGAGTTTGAGTTTTGAGCTTGGCTTGCTTTCACTTGTCTTGCTTTCAACCTTTCATTTAATGCCTTCCTCAGAGCCCAGATGCTACAGTCTTTCGAGCAAGCATTTTCACCCTTCGTAGTCTAGGTTTTGGAGATGCACTGGGTGGAGATGAATTTGAGGGAGATGGTGGTGGAGGAGTTCCAGGATTGTCTTGTGGGTTTGACATGATCGTTGGTTTCTTGAGAGAATTTGGGAATTAGAGTTTTGGAGAAGAAGGCAAGTGAGGGTGAAGAAGAATTTTTGACGGTTTTGAATTATTAGGATGGCAGATGAGGTGATGTGTATTTAAAGAGAGATACACATTTAATAAGTAACGACAACTTTTTAACATTGGTCAATTAGAGGTCTAATGAACCTGAAATTTCTGATTTGGAATGATCGGTTTATCTTCCCTAGATTTTAGGCAAAATTTTGGCTTTAGAGTTCTAGGCAAATGGAATTGGTTCAATGCTAACAGATATAATTTTCTAGGAATTGAACAGTTATAGGACTTCTGCTCATGATTGAAATATTAATCTTTCTAATTGTGCAGAGTATAGAAAGCATACTTTAGCTTTCATATGAACCCATACTGATGGACCAGGTTCTTCATTTAGAACTCTCTTGAACATGCCTCAAATGCCATAATAGAATTTTTTTGTAAGAGATCAGTGAGTTATATAAACACATGCCACAGGAGTATACTAATTAAAGTATGAAGCTGAGTAAGCATTAATCTAGATATTTACACAAGTTCAAAATTCCTAACCAATTTTTTTTTCTTTTCAATTTTTTTTTCATTGTGCATTCTGAGCTGGACCTATTAGGTGATCTTAATTATCCGTAATTCCAACCTGTTCCTCTCAATTCTATGGAGATCAATCCTATTATCTGCTATCCAAGCTAGGAGTGTTAGATGCATACCACCATCCAACTTGAGGGGGAGTATTAGGAGTCACGTGTCCAATTAGGTTAATTAGTTAAGTGCACGTGTGAGTTGAGTGATGAGTATATATATGTACTGCTTCATCTGAATGAATATATCAGAATTTTATTTCACATGATCTCTTCTTCCTTCTCTCTTCTCTCTGCTGTCTTCTAGAATGTGCGATGACCTCCAATGGAGGTTCCTTATTTTGACAAAAATAAAAATAGAAAATGTGGAGTAACAAAATTATTGCACCGGAAAGTTAGGTTTCCGGCAATTGTGACCTTTGTATGAGTAGGTAAAAGTCTTGTAATTTTTGTATTAAAAATTATATATGACTTTGGTGGTAAAGTGATAGTTATATGATCATTTGTGAAATTTACCTCATCTTATCTTTTCTAATACTTTGTGCTTCTGTCAATCAATTTCAGAAAATTCTTTAATATATACTACATGCATGATAAGATATGGTAAGCTATTATAAATATGTAGTGCTTACCCTTGAATGATTAAATTTATTCTCCAATCAGAACGTAAATTTTGATATTGATTTGGCAATTGCATTGTTTAAGGAACATTCACTTGTTGGACAGTATGGTGAGTACACATTAGCAATATAATTAAAGAAATTACTTAAATAGCACCAGATTCAATTACTTTGCTAGAAAGGATGTCGTGTCGCAATTACCTTGTATTTCATAATATAGCTGATAAAAGGTTATATTTTTATTACGCTACTAAAATTTTGATACTAAACTAATATGCAGATTTCATTTTTCTACCATAAATGGAAAATGCATAAGAGATTGTAAAGTTTAAATTGGGATAATATTTATGTTTCACCATATACAACCAAATTATTACCTCAATAAAAGTGTGAACACAATTTCCAATTATGTACATTTATTTAAATGTTACCATGTCTGGATATGATAGATGGATTTTCTTTGTCTTAAGAGTAGGTCATGACTCATGACTAAATATATATATATATATAGCTACCCTCCCAAGCCTCCATATTTACTTTATTTCATACCTCTAAACATTCACAGTTGCAAAAGAAAGTGTATTTTAGGCCTTCTCTGAAGAATGGCTAGGAAGAATATCAATGAGGGTAAAAGATCAGTTGTTCTTCAAGAAAGGATGGAAGCTTTGTTTAAGAAAGCAGATGAGCTATCCATTCTATGTGGTGTAGAAATTGGTATTGTTGTTTTTAGTCCTCATAAAAAAAATGCTGAATTTGAGTGGCCATCAAGAGATAAATTTAAACAACTCTTGATGAGGTTTCTAGATAAACCACTAGTAGAGAGGCTTAAGAAGATGACAACACATGAACAATTCCTCAGGAATGAGATAGAGAAGAATGTGAGAAAAATTGATCAGGAGAAGACTGAAGAAAAGGAAATGGAACAGCTATTTAAGCAGTTATATCTTGGGGAAAAGACTGTCTTTGAACTGGATAAAAGACAACTTATAGGTGTTCGCAACTTGGCTATGAAGGCGAAAGAGAAGGCCGTTGAAAGGAGAATACGACTCCAGTTACAAGATCAACGTCTTAGGTTACCAATTGATCACATACCATTTCGGGTGGCTCCACTTAATGTTCCATATGTTAGTCTTCAGTTACCAATTGATCCCATACCACTTCGAGTTGCTCCACTTAATGTACAATATCAGCGTTGAGTTCTTCAGTTACCAAGTGATCACGTATCACTTCGAGTGGCTCCACTTAATGTACAAGATCAACGTCTTCAGTTACCTATTGATGATCCTTTGGCACTTCGATTGGCTCCACCTGACGTACAATATCAACGTCTTCGGTTACCTATGGTTGATCCTTTGACACTTCGATTGGCTCCTCCCGAGAATTAATGAATATGGTTAATCACAATCAGAGTATTGGCGCAGCAACAATAAAAAGTTTATTTGTGCAACCTGATGATGGAAGCTTCATATTCTTTGCCAACAGGAAATCATACTTGTGCAACTATCAAGATATTTGATGTGTTTCATTTCTCTTTAATGTACCTTTGCTTCTTTTGGTTTCTTATTTTTTTTTTTCTATATAGCAACAATTGTCGTTCAAAAGTCACTTCAAAGTTTTAGCTTTACAAATGAAGAGTAGTGTTATATAAATTTTCATATGCAAATTGTATGAATACCTAGTTATGAATTTTCAAATGCAAATTGGCCAGTTTATTTTTCTTCAACAAAGAGATCGACTACATGCTACAATGTTGCTCAAGGTCATTTTTTAACTCATTTGGTTGACAACATTAATCAACTAGCTGATATTCACAAATTAGTGAGAAAGAAGTTATGAGTTAATTTAAAGTAGATATATTAGACATGATCTCCCTATGTTATTTTCCTCCTTAATTTCAATTTAAAATATTCCATGTGCATAAATATACAACCACTGTTAACTTGTTATACACAGTGTAAGAACGAAGCATCGTGTTTCTCCTTTCATGCTGTAATAATTCAATCATTTTTAATTGTACCATTCCATTAGAAAATTAACAAATACGAATATCCAATACCATCTTATGTTTCCTAAGCTTTTGTAATTCAATCATCAAATTGAGAAATTACTTTAATTCTACATGATTAAATATGGTAAGGTATTATAAATGTATGCAGCACTTACCTTTACATGATTAAATATAGTCTCTAATCAGAAAATAAACTTTGAAATTTATTTGGCAATTGTGTTTAACCTAAAATTAACTTTATAGACCAAATTAATTAAATTAATATTTTTAGGGCACAACAACCGGATTGACCCACTTTCTCAAATATAAATTGCAAGAATTATTAATAATTGGGAATAAGAAAATCAAATATAAAGAAGAAAAAAAAAAGAGAATTCTTATTAATAAAGATAGATGTTGGACTTTAAAGCATTGGGCTTTAAAGACTTTAAGCATTGGGCTTTAAAGTCTAAGAGTGTGAATTGGGAAATGGTGGGAAATAAAATGGAGGGAAATGAAAATTTGAATCAAGTGAGCTTTTGTCATGAACTTTGTCCCTCATTGGTGAGGGACAACTACATTTGTGTGTATATATATAGGATCACTTTTTAGAGCTCTTAAAAGGAGTTGAAGAGAATGAACCCTCGCGCCGTCGTCGTCGCTTGGCTCGGCTTCAGCTTCGGCTTTGGAAAATGATCAATAAGATTATTTTTTGGACAAAATTTATTTAATTATATTCAATAATTAATTAAATGCCAGTCAGTTCATTAACGGAATTAACTAAAACTCAAATTCACGCTGCCTTTGCTGAACGTTGTTTTTCTCCTGAACAGACACTTTTTCCTGAACAGACATCATACCTCTTCCGATAATTGCCTATAAATTCTGAGGCATGGCTTCTTTTTTCGACACTGAAAAATTATAGAACTTCCTTCCTTCTGAATACTGCATTCTACTTCGCAGTCTCTCTCTCTCAAATTCGTAAGTGTGATTTTGCTCCGTTCTTTGAGTTTGTTGGTATCCTGCAGTTTGTATTGCCACTGTTGCAGGTAGGTTTATTCCGTTTCATTCTGGGAGGATTTAATCCATCACTTTGGCAACGTGTAAGGGGCTTAAAATTCCTTAAGGACGCACAAGCAAATTGTGGACTCGGAATATTTTTTATAGTTTACTGCTTTTCCAGTTTATCTTCTAACATTCTTTCTAATTTTGTGTTTTAACACAGTAGCGACAACAAGCTTAAGGAATTTTATCTAACGTTTCTGTGTTGAAATATATATATATATATATATATATATTAAACTGTTATCTATATTTTGTATACTGGTTTGGAGACTAAAGCCTTCGTGCTTTCCACTCCAATAATTGTTCTGTCCGGTTTAAAGTATATCAAAACTTTACCGGAATAATAAACGTACGGGTTTGAAGTATATAAAAACTTCACCATTGTTACGTGTTGTATGTTTGGTTTGGTATTCAGTTTGAAGATATCAAAACTTCACTGATTTAACAAAGTTATGTTTCTACAGAAAAATGATGAATGAAAACCAAACTAATGGAAATGTTGCGGGAACGGGTGCTACTGTTACGAGTTTTGCTGCCTCGTCAAGCCGTTCAACTCCTGCTCATGCTATGGCACCAGCAGAAAAACCCGGAAAGTTTTCCGTTATTGACTTCAAACGTTGGCAAATGAAGATGCTCTTCTATCTTACTACGTTGAGTTTGCAGTGATTTATCAAGGAGGATCCTCCGGTCCTGGCTGAAGGCACTCCGGATGACGAACGATTTGTTGTAACTGAAGCATGGAAACATTCTGATTTCTTGTGCAAAAACTACATTTTGAGTTGTTTGCAAGATAGCTTGTACAATGTCTATAGTGTAATGGAAACTTCAAAAGCGTTATGGAATGCACTTGAGAAGAAGTACAAGACTGAGGATGCCGGACTTAAGAAGTTCGTGGCTGCAAGGTTTTTGGATTTCAAGATGATTGACACTAGGTTGGTCATAACTCAAGTCCAAGAATTAAAGTCATTGTGCATGACCTCCTTGCTGAAGGTATGACCCGAATCAATAATTTTATTAATAAGATTTATCTTGTTATTAATTATGAATTTATTATTGAAGGTATGGTCATAAATGAGGCCTTTCAAGTCGCCGCTTTCATTGAGAAGTTACCTCCGTTGTGGAAGGACTTTAAGAACTATCTAAAACACAAGCGGAAGGAGATGACACTTGAAGACTTGCTTGTTCGTTTGAAGATAGAAGAAGACAACAAAAATGCTGAAAAGAAGTCACGTGGAAACTCGACAATAATAAGGGCTAACATTGTTAAGGAGGCGCCACAACATAAGAAGATAAAGAAGGCTTCTGGACCAAAGAATTACCCAAGCAAGAAAAAAATTCAAGGGTAATTGCCACAACTGTGGAAAATCTGGGCATAAGGCCGTGGATTGTTATGCACCAAAGAATGATAAGAAGAAGAAGAATCAAGCTAACATGGTTGAAAATGCTGAAGAAATGGAGGACTTGTGTGCCATGTTATCTGAATGCAACTTGGTAGGAAATTCTAAAGAATGGTGGATTGATTTTGGGGTCACCCTCCATGTTTGTGCTAACAAGGAGTTATTTTCTTCCTATGCCCCCGCAGGACCCGACGAGACAATTTTCATGGGAAATTTGTCTACAGCCAAAATTGAAGGAGTTGGCAAGATTGCATTGAAGATGACGTCGGGAAAAATTGTGACTCTAAACCAAGTTCTCCATGTTCCAGAAATTCGCAAGAATCTTGTGTCTACCTCACTTCTTGTCAAGAATGGATTCAAATGTATTTTTGTTTCTAATAGTGTTGTACTAAGTAAGAATGATGTGTATGTAGGAAAAGGTTACCTGAATGAGGGCCTTTTTAAGCTAAATGTAATAGCAGTTCCTATCAATAAAGTTAATGCTTCTTCTTACTTACTTGAGTCAAACACTTTATGGCATTCACGCTTAGGTCACGTCAACTTCAAAATATTGCGAAAGATGATAAATCTAGAAGTATTGCCAAAATTTGATTGCATTAATTCCAAATGTCAAATATGTGTGGAATCAAAGTATGCTAAGCATCCTTATAAGTCCGTTGAAAGGAATTCAAGTCCTTTAGACTTAATTCACACAGATATTTGCGACATGAAGTCAACACCATCTCGCGGTGGGAAAAAGTATTTTATTACTTTTATTGACGATAGCACGAGATATTGCTATGTTTATTTACTTAATAGTAAAGATGAGGCAATTGATGCTTTCAAGCAATACAAGAGTGAAGTTGAACCACAACTAAACAAAAAAATCAAAATGATAAGAAGTGATAGGGGTGGTGAATATGAATCTCCTTTTGAAGAAGTATGTTTGGAAAATGGCATTATTCACCAAACAACTGCCCCTTAGTCTCCACAATCTAATGGAATTGCGGAGAGAAAGAATCGAACGTTGAAAGAGATGATGAATGCATTGTTGATAAGTTATGGTTTACCACAGAACTTGTGGGGGGAAGCTATACTTACAGCTAACCGAACAATCAACCGAGTACCTCATAGTAAAACACAGTCCATTCCTTATGAAAAATGGAAAGGAAGGAAGCCCAGCTTGAAATACTTCAAAGTGTGGGGGTGTTTAGCTAAGGTACACGTTCCTAAACCTAAAAGGGTTAAGATAGGTCCAAAAATGGTTGATTGTGTATTTATTGGATATGTAACCAATAGCAAGGCATATCGTTTTCTGGTTCATAAATCAGAAAATCCTGAGATTCACGTTAATACGATAATAGAATCAGATAATGCTGAATTCTTTGAAACTATTTATCCGTATAAAAAGGAAAGTGAATTGACCTACCAAAAGTCAAAACGACCTCGGGAGGAAATAATAAATGGTATGCCTAATGAGGAAAATCCGAGAAGAAGTAAACGTCAACGGACATTGTCACGACCCGAATTTCCCACCATCGGGAGTCGTGATGGCGCCTACTGTCGGAGCTAGGCAAGCCAAGTATTAAAACATTTTCTGATAACATCTTAACGATATAAATAAAACGAGTCATTTAAATAAAAGCGGAAGTCTTAAAAACATAGATAACTAAGAACCAAATGCGGAAGTTTAAATACAACTCTACCCAGATCCGGTGTCACTAAGTCACGAACTACTAAAGAGTGCTAAAACAAGTCTGAATAGAAGTACATCAATGTTTGTCCCGGTACAAGGAAAACAAACTAATAACATAGAAGGGACTCCGGCCTGCGGACGTCAGCTAGGATACCTCGAGAGTCCCTGGACTGAAGTCAGCTCCCGATCAAATCCTACTGCTGAGGCCCAAAAGCTGCTCCTGGATCTGTGCAAAAAGATGCACAGAGTGTAGCATCAGCACAACCGACCCCATGTGCTGGTAAGTGCCTGGCCTAACCCCGGCGAAGTAGTGACGAGGCTAGACAGGACCTACCAAAAACAACCTGTGCAGATATATATCTATATACAAGTGCAACGAAATAATAGTAGAAAATTCCAATTAAGACGGGGAGAGGACATGCTTAGGGGAAATACAGATGAAAACAACTTATCAGAAGTAAACACGAAACTACATCAGATCTCATAATATATATAAGTGGTCGGCGTGCCACACGATCCCATTTCATAATATATAAGTGGTCGGCGTGCCACACGATCCCATTTCATAATATATAAGTGGTTTCCCGGCAAGGGAGAATACGATTAAGCAGTTAAATCCCGGCAAGGGAGCAACAACAATAACTTACACGTCCCGGCAAGGGAATAATCACACTCGTTCTCTTACGTTCATTTCTTATTTTCTAATCAAGTCAAAAATCGAGCCAACGCTCCCAAGAGTTTACACATCATATTTCCTTCTCATTCTCTTCATATCATATAGAAACCATCAATTAACAAGGAAGATTCACTACAGAATCCCAATTAAGCAAAAATAAAGACCCACGGTCATGCTAGACACCGGTGTATAGGTACTCGTCACCTAACCTATACACCGTACTCAACATTTAGCAATTAGCAAATAATACTCTAATCCTATTCCCTCAAGCCAAAGTTAGATCAAACACTTACCTTGAATGCTCCAAACTCAACTCAAGCCTCCAGTATAGCTTTACCCCTCGATTTCGGCTCCAACGCAGCAAAATGTGATCCTTTTTCCTAAGTTTAAAACACCCCGAACCACCTCCGAATCACTCCCGAGGCCTCGGTGCTCCTAACTAATCACACACACTAATTCAACAACCTCATACGAACTTAACCGAGCAATCAAATCACCAAAATAACATCATAATCAATGAATCAAACCCCAAAATCATCAACTTTCATTCTAACTTCATAAACCTCAAATCTTAGATATTTAGGTCCGAAACACGCCAAACGACGTCCGATTTCGACCAAATTTCACAGGAAGCGCTTAAACCACATATAAGACCTGTACCGGGCGCCGGAACCAAAATACGGGCCCGATACCAATGCTTTCTAATCCATTTTCATTTCAAATTTCCATATAAATTTCAGAAAAACAATTTCTTTTAAAAATTCATTTCTTGGGCTCGGGATCTCGGATTTCGATTCCGGACATACACTCGAGTCCCATATTTTTCTACGGACCCTCCGGGACCGTCAAATCACGGGTCCGGATCCGTTTACCCAAAATGTTGACCAAAGTTAACTTTAATCATATTAATATCAAAATTCATAAATTTTTACACAGAATTCATATTTAAGCTTTCTGGCTACGCGCCTATACTGCGCACGCAAATCGAGGCAAGTAAAAATGAAGATTTTAAGGCCTCGGAAGCAGAGAATGAAAGAGAAAATAGGTAATGACCCTTTGGGTCGTCACATTCTCCATCTCTAAAACAACCGTTCGTCCTCGAACGGACAAAAGAAAGAAGTACCTGAGTTGGGAAATAGATGAGGATAACGGCTCCGCATATCAGACTCGGACTCCCAGGTCGATGCCTCAGGAGGCTGACCTCTCCACTGGACACGCACTGAAGGAAAACTCTTCGACCTCAACTGTCGAACCTGCTGGTCTAGAATAGCTACCGGCTCCTCCTCATAAGACAGATCCTTGTCCAACCGGACAATGCTGAAATCTAACACGTGGGCTGGATCGCCGTGATACCTCCGAAGCATGGATACATGAAACACTGTATGCACGTCTGACAAGCTGGGCGGCAAGGCAAGTCTGTAAGCCACCTCTCCCACACGTTCGAGGATCTCAAATGGGCCAATGAACCTAGGGCTAAGCTTGCCCTTCTTCCCAAATCTCATCACGCCCTTCATAGGCGACACTCGGAGCAAGACCCTCTTACCAACCATGAAAGCTACATCCCGAACCTTACGATCCGCATAACTCTTTTGCCGCGACTGAGCCGAACGAAGCCTGTCCTGAATGATCTTGACCATATCCAAGGCCTCCTGAACTAAATCTGTACCCAATAACCGAGCCTTTCCCGGCTCAAACCATCCCACTGGAGACCGACATCGCCTACCATACAACACCTCATATGGAGCCATCTGGATGCTGGACTGGTAGCTGTTGTTGTAAGCGAACTCTGCTAATGACAAAAACTGGTCCCACGAACCTCCAAAGTCGATAACACAAGCTGGGAGCATATCCTCCAAAATCTGAATAGTCCTCTCGGACTGGCCGTCCGTCTGAGGATGGAACGCTGTGCTCAACTCAACCCGTGTGCGCAACTCTCGCTGAACTGCACCCCAGAAACGCGAGGTAAACTGCGTACCCCGGTCCGAAATGATAGATACCGGCACACCATGAAGGCGAACAATCTCCCAGATATAGATCTCAGCTAACCTCTCGGATGAATAGGAGACTGCTATAGGAATGAAATGCGCTGACTTAGTCAGCCTATCAACAATAACCCATATCGAGTCGAACCTCTTCCGAGTCAACGGAAGTCTAGTAACGAAATCCATGGTAATCCTCTCCCACTTCCACTCGAGAAGCTCAATCCTTTGAAACAAACCACCAGGCCTCTGATGCTCATACTTAACCTGCTGACAGTTCAAACATCGAGCCACATATGCAACAATATGTTTCTTCATCCTACGCCACCAAAAATGTTGCCGCAAGTCCTGATACATCTTCGCGGCGCCCGGGTGAATAGAATACCGAGAACTATGGGCCTCCGCTAAGATCAACTCTCGAATCCCATCGACATTGGGCACACAAACTCGCCCCTGCAATCTCAAAACACCATCATCATCTAAGGTCACCTTCTTGGCACCTCCACGCTGCACCGTGTCTCTCAGGACACACAAATGGGGATCATCAAACTGCCGATCACGGATACGCTCCAATAATGAAGAACGAGCGACCGTGCAAGCTAACACTCTACCAGGCACAGAAATGTCCAACCTCACAAATCGATTGGCCAAGGCCTGAATGTCCAAAGCAAGCGGTCTCTGGCTGACCGGAATATAAGCAAGGCTACCCATGCTGGCGGACTTCCTACTCAATGCAGCGGCCACCACATTGGCTCTCCCCGGGTGATACAAAATAGTAACATCATAATCTTTCAATAACTTCAACCACCTCCTCTGCCTCAAGTTCAATTCCTTCTGCTTGAACAAGTACTGAAGACTTTTGTGATCAGTGTACACCTCACACGTCACACCATGCAGGTAATGCCTCCAAATCTTCAAAGCATGAACAATGGCTGCCAACTCTAGATCATGAACCGGATAATTATTCTCGTGGATCTTCAACTGCCTCGAAGCATAGGCTATGACTCTGCCATCCTGCATCAATACTGCACCAAGCCCAATACGGGAAGCATCACAATAGACTGTATAAGACCCTGAACCTGTGGGCAAAACCAATACCGGTGCCGTAGTCAGAGCTGCCTTGAGCTTCTGAAAGCTCGCCTCACACTCATCTGACCATCTTAACTGGGCACCCTTCTGGGTCAATCTGGTCATCGGGGCTGCAATAGAAGAAAATCCACGAACCGACGATAGTAGCCTGCTAACCCTAAGAAACTCCGAATCTCTGTAGCTGATGCTGGTCGAGTCCAGTTCTTGACCGCCTCTATCTTCTTCGGGTCCACCTGAAAACCCTCTGCTGATACGACGTGACCTATAAATGCAACCGAACTCAACCAGAACTCGCACTTCGAGAACTTAGCATATAACTGGTTATCCTTCAGAGTCTGAAGAACCACTCTGAGGTGCTGCCTCCTGGCTGCGGGAGTACACCAAAATATCATCTATATAGACTATCACGAACATGTACAACTATGGCCTGAACACTCGGTTCATCAACTCCATGAATGCTACTGGGGCATTGGTCAACCCAAACGACATGACCAAAAACTCATAATGCCCGTACCGAGTGCGGAATGCTATCTTAGGGACATCGGACGCCCAAATCCTCAGTTGATGGTAGCCAGATCTCAAGTCTATCTTTGAAAACACCCTTGCACCCTGAAGCTGGTCGAACAAATCGTCAATCCTCGGCAGTGGATACTTGTTCTTAATCATCACTTTGTTCAATTGCCGGTAATCAATGTACATCCTCATCGAACCATCCTTTTTCTTCACAAATAACACCGGCGCACCCCAAGGAGAAACACTGGGTCTAATGAAGCCCTTCTCCAGCAAATCCTGCAACTGATCCTTTAACTCCTTCAACTCTGGCAGGGCCATGCGATACAGCGGGATAGAAATGGGCTGAGTGCCCGGAGCCAGATCAATACAAAAATCAATATCCCTGTCGGGCGGCATACCCGGCAGGTCTGAAGGGAAAACCTCGGGGAACTCCCGAAAAATAGGAATAGAATCAATAGAAGGGACCTCTGCGCTGAAATCGCGAACATACGCCAGATAAGCCAAACACCCCTTCTCGACCATACGTCGAGCTTTCACATATGAAATAAAACTGCGGGTGGCATGACCTGGGGTCCCTCGCCACTCCAAACGGGGCAAATCTAGTAAAGCCAAGGTCACGGTCTTGGCGTGACAATCCAAGATAGCATCATACGGAGACAACCAATCCATCCCTAATATAACATCGAAATCCACCATGTCTAGGAGCAATAAATCAACACAGGTCTCAAGACCCTCAAATACTCTCGGTCGACCACTATAGAATCCCCCACCGGTGTAGATACATAAACAGGAATACCCAAAGCATCACTAGGCGTAACCAGGTAGGGTGCAAAATAGGACGACACATATGAATACGTAGACCCAGGGTCAAATAGCACTGAAGCATCCCTATCACAGACCAGAATAGTACCTGTAATGACTGCATCTGAAGACTCAGCCTCTGGCCTAGCTGGAAGAGCATAATACCGGGCTGGGCCCCACCTCCCTGAACCATATCCCTGGGACGATCGGCTGCTGGCTGGCCTCTACCTCTGGCGGTTCGAGCTCCACCTCTATGGTCCCTGCCTCCACCTCTATGGCCTCTACCCCCGCCTCTAGCTGGCTGGGCGGTCTGCGGATCACCTGATGCCTGAATCATAGGGCGAGGACCCTGCTGCTGAGAGCTGTCCGAAGCTCGAGGGAAAAACCTAGCAATGTGCCTCGTGTCGCCACACGTGTAACAAGCCCTCGGCTGCTGAGAATAGCGGAGTGGTGGTGCGCTGATGGGTGCTGATGGCGAACTGAAAAACTGCTGATTAGAAGACTGCGGCTGAGAGCCACGACCACCTGAAGTACCATGTGAGACCTGTAGGGCTGACTGAAAGGGCCTCGGAGGATGGCCTCTACCATAAGAATCTCCACCTCCAGACGAGGTGCCACTGAATCTACCTGCATGACGGGGCCTCTTATCTGACCCATGACCACCTCCCCGTGCAAGGGCCATCTCAACTCTACGGGCCGCATTGGCCGCCTCCTGAAAAGAAATCTCACTCCCGGCTCCCATAGCCATCTGGAGACGGATCGGCTGAATCAACCCATCAATAAACCTCCGCACCCTCTCTCTCTCGGTGGGGAGTATAACAATAGCATGGCGTGCTAGATCAATGAACCGAGTCTCATACTGAGTGACTGTCATAGAGCCCTGCTGGAGGTGCTCNGGCGAGGCCATGCGATATGGCGGAATAGAAATGGGCTGCATGCCTGGGGCCAGGTCAATACAGAAATCAATATCCCTGTCGGGCGGCATACCCGGCAGGTCTGTAGGAAAAACCTCGGGGAACTCCCGAACAATAGGAACAGAATCAATAGAAGGAACCTCTGTGCTGGAATCGCGAACATACGCCAGATAAGCTAGACACCCCTTCTCGACCATGCGTCGAGCCTTCACATATGAAATAACACTACGGGTGGCATGACCTGGGGTCCCTCTCCACTCCAATCGGGGCAAATCTGGCAAAGCCAAGGTCACGGTCTTGGCGTGACAATCCAAGATAGCATGATACGGGGACAACCAATCCATCCCTAATATGACGTCGAAATCCACCATGTCTAAGAGCAATAAATCAACACGGGTCTCAAGACCCTCAAATACTACCACACAGGAACGATGAACTCGGTCGACCACTATAGAATCACCCACCGGTGTAGATACATAAACAGGAATACCCAAGGCATCGCTAGGCATAGTCAGGTAGGGTGCAAAATAGGACGACACATATGAATACGTAGACCCAGGGTCAAATAGCACTGAAGCATCCCTATCACAGACCAGAATAGTACCTGTAACAACTGCATCTGAAGACTCAGCCTCTGGCCTGGCTGGAAGAGTATAACACCGGGGCTGGGCCCCACTTCCTTGAGTCATGTCTTTGGGACGATCGGCTGCTGGCTGGCCTCTACCTATGGCAGTCCAAGCTCCACCTCTATGATCTCTACCTCCACCTCTATGGCCTCTACCCCCGCCTCTAGCTGGCTGGGCAGCCTGTGGATCACCTGATGCCTGAATCATAGGACGAGGACCCTGCTGCTGAGAGTTGTCAGAAGCTCGAAGGCAATACCTGGCAATATGTCTCGTGTCGCCACACGTGTAACAAGTCCTCGGCTGCTGAGAATAACAGAGTGGTGGGGCGCTAATAGGTGCTGATGGTGAACTGAAAAGCTGCTGGTCAGAAGACTGTGGCTGAGAGCCACGACCACCTGAAGTACCATGTGAGGCCTGTAGGGCTGACTGAAAGGGCCTCGGAGGATGGCCTCTACCATAAGAATCCCCACCTCCAGACGAGGTACCACTGAATCTACCTGCATGACGGGGCCTCTTATCTGACCCATGACCACCGTGCAAGATCCATCTCAACTCTACGGGCCGCATTGGCCACCTCCTGAAAAGAAATCTCACTACCAGCTCCCATAGCCATCTGGAGACGGATCGGTTGAATCAACCCATCAATAAACCTCCGCACCCTCTCTCTCTCGGTGGGGAGTATAATAATAGCATGGCATGCTAGATCAATGAACCGAGTCTCATACTGAGTGACTGTCATAGAGCCCCGCTGGAGGCGCTCGAACTGCCAGCGAAGAGCATCTCGCTGAGTAACTGGGAGAAACTTCTCCAAAAACAACTCTGCAAACTGGTCCCAAGTCAATGATGGCGACCCTGCTGGTCTGGATAAGCAATAGTCTCTCCACCAAGTCTTGGCGGATCCTGCTAGACGAAAAGTGGCAAAGTCGACCTCATTGGTCTCCACAATACCCATAGTCCGAAGAACCTCATGGCAGCTATACAAGAAATCCTGGGGGTCCTCTGAAGAAGCACTGCTGAATGTAGTGGTGAAGAGCTTGGTGAACCTATCCAGTCTCTATAACGTATCTGTGGACATAGCCGCTCCATCGCCGGTCTGAGTCACAATACCCCGCTGAACTGCCACAACTGGCTGAACCACTGGAACCTGAGCCTGGGGAGCTACCTGCTCCGGAGTACGTGTAGCAGGAGTCTGAACTCCTCCTCCAGCCTGAGAAGTGGCCGGTACTACTGGTAGCAAAACCGCTCTAGTGACGCTCTCCACAAAGCCTACCAATCTGACCAGAGCGTCCTGAAGAACTGAGGTGGCTATGAACCCCTCTGGGACCTGAGCTGGGCCCACTGGAGCTGCTGGGGCTGGAACCTCCTCATCATAATCAGTATGAGGCTCCACCTCTGGGACTGCTGCTCGGGGCTGAGCTCTGCCCCTGCCTCAGCCTCGGCCTCGCCCTCTGCCCCTCGTAGGAACTGCTGCTGGGGGCTCGGGCTGCTGCGTGGTAGAAGAGGAAGCACGTGTTCTTGCCATCTGCGAAAGAACAGAGTAGAAAGACAATCAGTATTGAGAAACAGAATCGCACGACAAGAAAGAACAAAAGTGAGATTTTTCCTAACTCCGTAGCCTCTGGGGGATAAATACAGACGTCTCCGTACTGATCCCTCAGACTCTACCAAGTTTGTCCGTGAATAGCGAGATCTATGTAACCTAGAGCTCTGATACCAACTTGTCACGACCCGAATCTTCCACCATCGGGAGTCGTGATGGCGCCTACTGTTGGAGCTAGGCAAGCCAAGTATTAAAACATTTTCTGATAACATCTTAACGATATAAATAAAATGAGTCATTTAAATAAAAGCGGAAGTCTTAAAAACATATATAACTGAGAACCAAATACGGAAGTTTAAATACAACTCTACCCAGATCCGGTGTCACTAACTCACGAACTACTAAAGAGTGCTAAAAACAAGTCTGAATAGAAGTACATCAATGTTTGTCCCGGTACAAGGAAAACAAACTAATAACATAGAAGGGTCTCCGGCCTGCGGACGTCAGCTAGGATACCTCGAGAGTCCCTGGACTGAAGTCAGCTCCCGATCAAATCCTACTGCTGAGGCCCAAAAGCTGCTCCTGGATCTGTGCAAAAAGATGCACAGAGTGTAGCATCAGCACAACCGACCGCATGTGCTGGTAAGTACCTGGCCTAACCCCGGCGAAGTAGTGACGAGGCTAGACAGGACCTACCAAAAATAACCTGTGCAGATATATATCTATATACAAGTGCAACGAAATAACAGCAGAAAATTCCAATTAAGACGGGGAGGGGACATGCTTAGGGGAAATACAGATGAAAACAACTTATCAGAAGTAAACACGAAACTACATCAGATCTCATAATCTATATAAGTGGTCGGCGTGCCACACGATCCCGTTTCATAATATATAAGTGGTCGGCGTGCCACACGATCCCATTTCATAATATATAACTGGTCGGCGTGCCACACGATCCCATTTCTTAATATATAAGTGGTTTCCCGGCAAGGGAGAATACGATTAAGCAGTTAAATCCCGGCAAGGGGGCAACAACAATAACTTACACGTCCCGGCAAGGGAATAATCACATCTCTTTCTCTTACGTTCATTTCTTACTTTCTAATCAAGTCAAAAATCGAGCCAACGCTCCCAAGAGTTTACATATCATATTTCCTTCTCATTCTCTTCATATCATATAGAAACCATCAATTAACAAGCAAGAGTCACTACAGAATCCCAATTAAGCAAAAATAAAGACCCACGGTCATGCTAGACACCGGTGTATAGGTACTCGTCACCATACCTATACACAGTACTCAACATTTAGCAATTAGCAAATAATACTCTAATCCTATTCCCTCAAGCCAAAGTTAGATCAAACACTTACCTCGAATGCTCCAAACTAAACTCAAGCCTCTAGTATAGCTTTACCCCTCGATTTCGGTTCCAACGCAGCAAAATCTGATCCTTTTTCCTAAGTTTAAAACACCCCGAACCACCTCCGAATCACTCCCGAGCCCTCGGTGCTCCTAACTAATCACACACACTAACTCAACAACCTCATATGAACTTAACCGAGCGATCAAATCGCCAAAATAACATCATAATCAATGAATCAAACCCCAAAATCATCAACTTTCATTCTAACTTCATAAACCTTAAATCTTAGATATTTAGGTCCGAAACACGCCAAACGACGTCCTATTTCGACCAAATTTCACAGGAAGCGCTTAAACCACATATAAGACCTGTACCGGGTGCCGGAACCAAAATACGGGCCCGATACCAACGCTTTCTAATCCATTTTCATTTCAAATTTCCATATAAATTTCAGAAAAATAATTTCTTTTAAAATTCATTTCTCGGGCTCGGGATCTCGGATTTCGATTCCGGGCATACGCCCGAGTCCCATATTTTTCTACGGACCCTCCGGGACCGTCAAATCATGGGTCCGGGTCCGTTTACCCAAAATGTTGACCAAAGTTAACTTTAATCATATTAATATCAAAATTCATAAATTTTTACACAGAATTCATATTTAAGCTTTCTGGCTACGCGCCTGGACTGTGCACGCAAATCGAGGCAAGTAAAAATGAGGATTTAAGGCTTCGGAAGCAGAGAATGAAAGAGAAAAGAGGTGATGACTCTTTGGGTCATCACAGACATCTACTTCATTCGGTCCAGATTTTCTGACTTTCCTACTAGAAAATGAGCCTCGTACCTTCAAGGAAGCAATGTCTTCCTCAGAAGCACAATATTGGAAAGAAGCTGTCAATAGTGAAATAAAATCCATATTGAGCAACCATACCTGGGAACTGGTTGATCTTCCTCCAGGTAACAAAACATTGGGTTCTAAATGGATTTTCAAGAAGAAAATGAAAGACGATGGTACTATTGACAAATACAAGGCAAGACTTGTTGTCAAAGGATTTAGACAGCGAGAAGGCTTGAATATTTTGACACATACTCGCCGGTAACAAGAATTACATCAATTCGGATGCTAATAGCGTTAGCCGCCTTGTATGGTTTTCAAATCCATCAAATGGATATAAAAACAACCTTCTTAAATGGTGATCTAGAGGAAGAAATATACATGAACCAACCTGAAGGGTTTGTAGTTCCGGGAAAAGAAAAGAAGGTGTGTCGACTTGTTAAGTCCCTTTATGGACTAAAACAAGCACCCAAGCAATGTCATGCGAAATTTGACCAAACAATGTTGTCAAATGGCTTTAAGATTAATGAATGTGATAAATGTGTTTACATTAACAACGTTCCAAATCATATAGTCATTGTTTATTTATATGTAGATAATATGCTAATAATGAGCAAAGACATTGCCGACATTCAAGCTACTAAGTGTATGCTTGCTAGTAAGTTTGATATGAAAGACATAGGAGTTGCCGATGCAATTCTAGGAATTAAAATCTAGAGGACTCCTCAGGGTCTAGCTTTGTCTTAATCACATTACATGAAAATGGTACTTGAAAAATTCAAACACTTGAAATTTAGAAGTGCAAGAACTCCAATTGCCTTAAACCATCATCTTATAAAGAATAAAGGTGAAAGCACGTCTCAATTGGAGTATGCTCGTGCGTTGGGAAGCTTAATGTACATCATGAACTGTACACGACCTGATATAGCTTGTGCAATAAGTAAACTTACTCGATTCACAAGTAATCCCAACAAACATCACTGGGTGGCAATGAAACGAGTTCTGGGATATTTGGAATATACCCAAGACTACGCTTTGCACTACAATAAATATCCTGTGGTTATCGAAGGATATAGTGATGCAAATTGAATAACCGGCTAAACAGAAACAAAGTCCACAAGTGGATATGTTTTAACTATTGGTGTAGGAGCAGTATCTTGGAAGTCTTCTAAACAGACGTGCATTGCTTTCTCTACAATGGAATCAGAGTTTATAGCTTTGGATAAAGCCGGTGAAGAAGCTGAATGGCTTCGAAATTTCTTCGAAAACATTCCCTTCTGGCCAAAACCTTTGGCTCCTATTTGCATACATTGCGATAGTGAGGCTGCAATAGGATGGGCAGGGGGCGTTATGTATAACAGAAAGTCTCGTCATATACGACGAAGACATAACACCGTTTGACAACTACTTTCTAGTGAAATTATCACTATTGATTATGTAAGATCAAAGGATAATGTGGCGGATCCGCTTACAAAAGGCTTGACTAGAGAAGGATTTGAGAAGTCATCTAAGGGAATGAGACTATGGCCGAGGACAAGTCAACATGGCGGTAACTCTACCTAGAATTTTGGATATTCCGAGATCTAGGTTCAAGGAGCTCAAACAAAGTTGTGATTGACCGGTTCAACATTGTCAAAGTAAAATCTTTGGTCCCTTCTCGTGATGAAGACAATGTTCAGTAACAAGGATAGAACTTTACACGTTTTTTAATTATTACCTAAGTTTGATGTGGTATTTATCAAATAGTGTCAATCTAAAGGATTACACGTTTAGGAATCACCTATGTAAGTGTGAAGTGGAAGCCGCTTCAATGAGAATTCTGTAAGGCCAATTCTCTACGCACTTATGAAACCAGGCGGTGTTCATGGCTGAAACGAACACAACAATGAGAACCAAAAGACGGTTAAGGGTTGGTTGTGTGACATATGGTTGTCTAGGTATACACTAAAGCTTGACGGTTCAAAGATATCAAATCTATCGATTGACCGAGTATATCCGACATATGTTCACTACGAAAAGTTCAAAGGGAAACCTACTTATCCAGATGCAATTAATCCTTACTTGCAAATCACACAACTTTCATCTATGATCATTCTTGTTATAGCCATTCCCATTCATGTGGGGGATTGTTGGACTTTAAAGAATTGGGTTTTAAAGGCGTTAAGCATTGGGCATTAAAGTCTAAGAGTGTGAATTGGGAAATGATGGGAAATAAAATGGAGGGAAATGAAAATTTGAATCAAGTGAGCTTTTGTCATGAACTTTGTCCCTCATTGGTGAGGGACAACTACATTTGTGTGTATATATTTAGGATCACTTCTTAGAGCTCTTAAAAGGAGTTGAAGAGAATGAACCTTCGCGCCGTCGTCGTCGCTCGCTCGGCTCGGCTTCGGCTTTGAATTTGGATTTGGATTTGGATTTCGATCGATAAGATTATTTTTTGGACAAAATTTATTTAATTAATTTTTTAATAATTAATTAAATGCCAGTCAGTTCATTAACGGAATTAACTGGAATTCAAATTCACGCTGCCTTTGCTGAACGTTGTTTTTCCTCCTGAACACACACTTTTTCCTGAACAGACATCACACCTCTTCCGATAATTGCCTATAAATTCTGAGGCATGGCTTCTTTTTTCGACACTGAAAAATTATAGAACTTCCTTCCTTCTGAATACTGCATTCTACTTCGCAGTCTCTCTCTCTCAAATTCGTAAGTGTGATTTTGTTCCGTTCTTTGAGTTTGTTGGTATCCTGCAGTTTGTATTGCCACTGTTGCAGGAAAGTTTATTCCGTTTCATCCTGGGAGGATTTAATCCATTACCTTGGAAACGTGTGAGGGGGTTAAAATTTCTTAAGGACGCACAAACAAATTGTGGACTCGGAATATTTTTTTTATAGTTTACTGTTTTTCCACTTTATCTTCTAACAGTCTTTCTAATTTGTGTTTTAACACACTAGCGACAACAATAGATCCTCTTCCTAGACCACGTTCTGATTTACTTGAGTACAGTGATAGTGATTGAGAGAGTTGTAAAATAACTGCTCCCTCCGTTTCAATTTATGTGAACCCATTTGACTGGGCACGGGGTTTAAGGAAAGAGAGAAGACTTTTGAACTTGTGGTGTAAAATGAAACACATATATTTTGTGTGGCTATAAAGCATTGCATAAAGGTAAATTGTTTCCGAATAGGGAAAGAGGTCATTCTTTTTGGCACGGACTAAAAAGAAAATAGGTTCACATAAATTGAAACGGAGGGAGTATTTCATATATGGGATACAACGGGGGAGAAGTAGGGATTTAAATAGCAAGATTATCCATAACCATTGCCCTAATATCTCACCTTCCTGTTACCCCAATTAACTGTGTTTTTTGCACGTCAGTTTGAGGATGAGTTATACTAAATTCCTTTTGTACTCGGGATTAAACGATTCCTCTTTTATTTATACTCGTGAAGTCTGATAATTCTTAAGATCCATGTGGTCAGTCCATTCTTTACTAATACAGATAGTTTTCCGACTTTTAGAATATTCTCTAATGTATATTCGAAAAGTGGTAAGAAGCTTTGGCGGGAATTCAAAGCGTGTATGATACTACTCCCTCTGTTTCATATTGTTTGAGGTAGTTTGACTTGGCACAAAGTTTAAGAAAAAAGAAGAAGACTTTTAAAAGTTCTGGTCTTAAAAGCTTAAGGGGTAAAAGGTTTGTGGGGCCATGCCATTTGTGTGGTTATAAAAGCTTCTCATTAAGGGCAAAAAGAGTAAAATAAAGAGTTTAAAGTTGAATTATTTCTAAATTTAGAAATGTGACGTTTATTTTGGAATAAAGTAAAAAGAAAAGTACTTCATTTAATATGAAGAAACAGGGAGAGTACCTCGTTTCGAAATTTTAGTGATATGTTCCAGAAGTGAAGCGACATGCGCCGTTTTTATTTAATGCCTGAGGCGCTTAGCATGAGGTTGATTGGTTCCCATAAGTAATGGTTTCTCAAGCACTGATGGCTCTATAACATCGAAGCGATAGGCCCATTATAATGGTTCCATGATAACTTTTCCTCCCTTTGTAAATACGAAACCTTCAACCCTGCCTCTTCACTCCTTGTTCTCCTACGAACCTGCCCCTTACTTTCTCTTTTCATTCTCTTTTTCTTTCTCAAATACATGGTTTACACGTATCATCCACTCTTGGGTTCAAACCCACAATTGATCCCTCGACATAGGCTATTTACCATTATTTCAATATATATTTGCTGTTTCTCATTTTATATCATCTCTCTTATACCATAGCTACTATAGAAATAATTGGAGAGGTCCCGGAATTCACTGGTTAGGTGGAAGCCATGTTGTAAAATACATCTCCAAAGTTTCGGGATGGAAAGCTAAGAAGCCTGGTGAGTTTTCAAGATATCTGATATCTGCTCGTATGCTTTCCCGTATACAATCTTATCTGTAATGCCCGTTGTTAAAGGACTTGGTTCAAGGAGAACCTAATCGAGAGTTTTGATTGAAAAGCCCACAATTAACGAGGCTCAGAAATAAGTCTTGAGATTGGCTACTTAGCGGAAGAACAAGGAATCTCCAAGGTCTGTGTTGGTGGATGATCCCGTTAGTCCTCTCAAGAAGAAGACTAGATATAGCAAGATAAAAACCAAAGGATTAGGCGATAGCTAGAGCATTCCCTGAGCTAATCCCACTGATACTCAGCTTCATCTTCTAGGCGAGCTTGATAACGTCCCTATCCTCGCATTGGAGGATGATGATGGGAAAATTTAGAGCATGATGTTGGCACAATCCATGCACCAAATTCAGAGTCGGTTGAAGCTTTGTTTTGTTGGTTCCACTGGTGAGAACCAACCTCTTGAAATACAGCGTTTTGTGACTCTCCCTCTTTCTTTGGCTCCACAACCATTGCCCAATATTTATGTTCATGAAACTAGTGGTACTTCTACAGAAGTGAAGATGCATTGGGTCGTGATTGAAGTTCCTGAGAATACCAACCTCCTGAAATGTCTTCAGAAATATTCCCCTTGGTTGAAGAAATTGATGGTTGTTTACCCTAAAATTCGAATAACAATTAAACTTATATTGTGGTTTTAAGGGTATGTGATTCAATCTAATACCAATTGATAAACGAGGAATTAAATAGATAAATTAGAGAATAAAATAAATCAAACCAGTATGCAAGCCAAATCCCGACCTCGACCCGTGGTAGCCTCGAGGTACGATAATAGGAATAGCAAATGATAAAGCAACTCTGATGAACAGTAAGCGAAATAGCAAGAAAGTAATGAACGTTTATTTTCTTATCAGTGAACAATGATGGTTACAAATGAATGACATCCCTCTTTATATAATAGGGGAGTCCTAAATAAGGTACACTTCTAATTATAGTAGGAAATCATATTAACATCTAGTTAACCGCCGAAGATCAATCCATTCTGAAATTCACGCCACGATTCTCGACAAATCGCGGGTATCTCGCTCTTTTCATTATCCAGCCACGCCGGTGTCACTCGAAGTTTGCCTTTCTCTATCCGCAATCAAGGTCGACCTCGGGATGACTCGACGTGACATTCCTATCTCGACCAAAGAATGAAATCGGGTAGCCCCGATTTCTACCATATATAGATAGTCCCCTCATTTTTTAGAGTAAAATGATAAGAAACGACTTGAGCTTCGATTTTCTGGAGACCCCGATAATGATGTCATCCCCGTGACGTAAGCGATCGAAGTGACCGAAACGTCCCGTCGGTACAGTTACCCAAATCAGTAATGCTTTCCAGTGACGGTCGGCCACTAACACCACCGAACCGTCGCCGTGAACCTATAAATTTAGGCTCTTTGGTTGAAATCAAATTTTACTTTCGCCTCCACCAAATTATCTAAGTTTTTTACTCTCTCCATCTCTTCTCTTTCACCACCCGTTGAATCAACTTAATTAGTACAAAAATATCAATTTTCATCTCTTTCTGCTTTCTTCTACCTGAATCAATGGCGAAAACCTCCAAAATCGTTCCACAAAAGGAGAAAGCTTCCTCCTCTTTCTTCTCGACCGGCCGGTGACAAAACGCCGGTGGAACCGCTCCCTCACGAGTACGTTCTTGGCCCTTGTGTTTTAAAAACCCACTTCAAAGTCGGGAACCCTCCGTCGATCCCTGGCCGATGTGAACACGTATCGAGGTATATTTGCTCGATAATGGCGAAACAGCTCGAGGCTGTAAAGAAAGACTGCAATGGGGGGCCAAGGTCGTGGTACAAATCCCTGCTCCCGAAGTAAGTATCACCATTCACGTGGAGGGATTTCTAGGTGTCTACTCTTACCCCTTCACATTGGGTCCTCTTGACCCGGTTATCGTTGACTTTTGCAAGACGTATTAGGTTACCATCGGCCAGGTGCATCCCTCGTACTGGTGCAAACGGATCATGCTCCGCTTGTTCTCTGGCAAGGTCAAGGGGTTGGAATTCACTCTCAGCCACCTCATAAGGTTGTATCGACCTCGACTTTTTTGAGGATTAATCAAGCTCCAACGACGATCAACAAAGTCCTTTTTTGGGAGCATCGATGAAGACAAGGACCGAGGTTGGATGAGTCGGTTCATGCAGGTAAGGACCTGCGACTTCATCTTAGAGGAGAAACTGCCGTTCCCCGAGAAGTGGAACCCCGATCGTAAGTAACGTATTACCCATTAATCTTTGTACTCTATTTTTCGCTTTATGTAATACTTTCATCTGTCATGCAGCGGCCGCCTGGATACCTCACGCGATCCCCGCCTCGAAGACTGGGTTCGGAAGCTGGTGGGACTTCCTCCCATGCCGAGCGTTGCTGGCGTGACTTGGCAAGGGGCAGATGGGAGGCCAAGAATTATGGTAAGTTTATCGTGCAAGCCTCTGATGACCTTTTCTGTAATGTTTCTCTTTGTTTACACTTGACTCCTTTTTATGCAGGTCTCGGGAATGTCGTTGAAATGAGGTCAGCCCCGCCTGGGGAAGAGGTGGCTCCCAAACCGGCTAAGGACAAGAAAAGGAAAAGGGCCTCACCTTCCGATACCCTGAAGCCTAAGAAGAGTAAGGCTCGTAAGTCGAAGGACGACTCCGCCGCTCTATCTGCTGACGTAGCCCAAAAGCTACAAGATGAAGAAGAAGAGGGGGAAGATGCTGGTTGTGAGCTGGTGCCTCGAAAGAGGGGGGCGCCGAAGCTTCTACAGCGGCTAGGTCGGTGACGGTCGATGAGACTCACCCTCGGACCGAGGAGATCTCGGAAGGTGCTCCGAGCAAAGTCCCCGAGTCATGTCGAAGATATTTCCTGTCGTGATGGACAACTGGCGAGTGTGCCCGTAGGGTCCGGTTCTAGGGCTCTTCGGAAGAGAGAGAGCGCCCCAAGTGACTTGCTTGGGGCAATCAATATTAATGATTCGCCGCCCGGCCCTGAATTTTCTGAAGGGCAGTTTCCGAAGGCTCGATCCTTGGAGACCCCCGATGTAGGAACGGCCCACGATGGGGAAGACATATTCCAAGGATGCCTTGCGGGGGTCGATGATGTTTCCGACCTAGGTGCGGCGATCGTTTTTTATGAGTCCCATCGTCTCCTAAACCAAGTAAATTTCATCCCATGTTATCACGTTTGCTTTTATTTACTTTTGTCTGATTTCTTTCCTTTCTCCGTAGGCTGTGACGCTTCATCGGGAAGCGTTCACCAAACCCCAAGCCGAGATGAACCGGTGTGAGGCCGATCTCAAAAGGCTTACCGAGGAGAGAGACGCCCTCAAATGCCTCTATGTGAAGAAAGAAGAGGAGATCAGGGACCTCTGAGCAGGCTTAGCCCAGGCTCGTAATGAGGAGGCTGATCTGGACGAGCAGATAACTATTCTTTTGAAAGAGTACGGTCTCAACTTAACTGTGGAAGCTAATACTTCAATATCTTAGCTGCAGCAAAAACTGGAAAGGATCGAGCTGCTCCGAGGGGAAGTCGATCAAATCAAAGCTGACTGTGATCGGTGGAAGGAGAACATGGACCGCCTTGCTGCAGAGAACGAGGCTGCCTTGGCCAAGCTGTCATCGGTCGAGGTCCAGCTTCGGAGCATTGAAGAGAAAAACTCAGCTCAGGCTAAAAGGATCGAGGAGCTTGAAGCCAAGCTTGCTGAGGCCAAGGCGGAGGTTGGGAAGACGAAGATCATGGTTGACAAGTCTATAGCCGTGTACCTGGCTGATGCTGAGGTTGCTCAATCGCAGCTAAGGGAGGCTTCCGATTGAGAGCGATGGAGCAATGACGGTGTGAAGTGCCAATCCCGGAGGGAGACCCTCGAGGAAATCCATGCTCGAGGTTTCGACCTCTCCAAAGAGATAACTGAAGCTAAGGCGCTTGAAGCTGATGCCAGGTTGCTCGGCTCCTCCGCTGATGACGATGATGATGAAGGCAGCCAAGGCTGGTCTGTTAACGACGGGGGCCCCGAAGGAGAAGCTGCCCCAAGGGAGAAACCAGTCCCGGGCATAGTTAGGATTTTACTTTTCTTTTTCTTTTTGTAAGACCTCTGTTGGTCTCTTGTACATATCCTTCTTCATCAATATATATAAAGGAAATTTTCTTTTGAATGCCTTCTCAATTTTTATCCACAAACACGCTTTGTGACTTGTAAAATTTTTAGCACAATTATGCTTTAAACGGTGCGTTTGAGGTTTTGGTTTTGGGTGTCTTCCTTGGAGTCACCACAGTCGAGTTCGAATAAGGTTCGGGCTCGAGGCGTAGACCCTTTGGGGTTTGTGTCGGGTAATGATGAGTCCCCGAGCCATAGTCAAGTCAGTTTTTATTTGGGCTCGGAATAGTCGAACCCTTAGGTTCGGACGGAATGAGAACAAAATCTCGAACTCTAAGTGTTTTGGCCCTAAGGTTTCGATATGGCCCCTAAAAGATGGCTATTATTCCCCTCTTTCGGCTTAAAATACTTAGTAAAATTTTCTTTATGCCTTAGCATGTATTTTTTACCCATTGGATTTTTTGAGGGTTCGATATCGATTGAAACCCCTTCTGCTTTTTGTGCCTTAGCACGTTTGTGTTAAGATGATTTGATATCTCTTAAGGTTTTTAAGGGCTGATTTTATCGAAGCCCTTTTGATTATTTTCTGAGGGTAGCCTTGTTTTAACCGATTTTTCAAAGAATTCGAAGGCCTATTTTTATTGCGGTATTCGGACGTCTCCGAGCCGCATTAATTTGGCCGTAGCCTTTGGGTATGCCTCTTGGGCTCATTCCCCAATAACATTTTGAACTTATTCGAAGTGTTAGTTCCCAAGAATGATGGCTTTGGCCTATAGATCGAGGGGTGCCTCTTTAAAGTCTTATGAGTTCGAGTTTAGATAACTCGAATATGTCGATCGTTCATCGACGACAATCCCCGAGTGTTCGACGCATATTTGTGCTTGGCCCTTGAGCCATTTCTTTGAGACACAAGATGTTTGATATAGAAAGAATGTTTCTTGGAATAATTTATACATGCATACATTTTTTGCCATCGGGGCTTGACTAATCTATATGGACACGGTTCATTCGACCGTTTGGTCCATTATAAAGTTTCCCTATCGAGTCCTTAGACATGAAGTACTTTCCTCGAAAACATAACATCTGAGGGTGATGACCCCCAGTATCCGAGGTTGATTGTAAAGAAGCCTTGGATATTGTTGAATTTTCAGCAGGTAGCACATAATTGTTGCCTCGTTAAAAACCTCACCGGAAAAACCCATTTGGGATAGAAAACCGATCTAAGGGAAAAAGAGTGCAACGCGTGCTTTAAAACCTAATGTCCTCGTGTTGAAGCGTTTCTCGACGTCTTCGATCGAACACCTGCAATAGGTTAGTACCAAATACAAATGAAAAGGGGGAAAAGTCATACCTTAGCAATAATACCGCTCTAGGAGTGATACATTCCAATTGTTTGGCAATTGTGTGCCCTCCATTGTGCCAAGTTTGTAAGATCCCTTTCCGATGACACTGAGGACCTGGTATGGTCCTTACCAATTTGGGCCCAGTTTCCCTTCATTCGGGTCTCGAGTATTGAAGGTGACTTTTCTCAAAACTAAGTCCCCGGTTCCGAAGTGGCAAAGGTTGGTTTCTATTATAATATCTCTCGATTCTTTGCTTTTGTGTAGCCATCCAAACAAGTGTAGCTTGTCTTTTTTTCATCCAATAATTCGAGGCTAGTATTCATAGCCTCGTGATTTGATTCTTCCGTTGCATGTCAAAATTTGGCACTAGGTTCCCCGACTTCGACCGGAATCAAGGCGTCGGAGCCATATACTAAGGAGAATGGGGTTGCCCCCGTACTGGACTTTTATGTTGTCCGATATGCCCAAAGGACTTCGGGTAAAGTTTCTCTCCACTTCCCCTTGGCGTCGTTCATCCTTTTCTTTAAGTTTTGAATGATAGTCTTGTTCGCCGATTCGGCCTGTCCGTTACCACTAGGATGATACGGCGTTGATAATATCCTTTTTATTTTGTGGTCCTCGAGGAATTTCGTTACCTTGCTACCGATAAATTGTTTTCCATTGTCACACACTATTTCAGCGGGTATCCCAAATCGGCATACGATGTGATCCCAGATGAAGTCTATAACCTTTTTCTCTCTCACTTTCTCAAAAGCCTATGCTTCAGCCCATTTAGAGAAATAGTCAGTCATAAATAAAATGAACTTAGCTTTACCTGTGGCCGTTGGCAGAGGGCCGATGATGTCCGTCCCCCATTTCATGAATGGCCACGGGGATAGGACTGAATGAAGTTGTTCTCCGGGCTGATGGATTATTGGTGCAAACCTTTGACATTTATCACATTTTCGAACAAACCCCTTAGTGTCTTTTTCCATGTTATCCAAATAGTATCCTGGTCTAATGATTTTGTGAATCAACGATTTGGCTCCGGAGTGGTTCCCACAAGTGCCTTCATGGACCTCTCGCAAAACATAATCGGTGTCTCCTGGTCCTAAACATACTGCCAATGGTCCATAGAATGTCCTTTTGTATAATGTTCCATCTTCATCCAATGTGAATCGAGAAGCTTTGGTTCGTAGGGCCCTCGACTCTTTAGGGTCCGATGGGAGCTTTCCGTTCTTCAAGTATTCAATATATTTATTCCTCCAATCCCAGGTCAAACTTGTAGAGTTTATCTTGGCATGACCTTCCTCGATCACAGATCTTGAGAGTTGAACGACAATCCCCGAGCTAATCTCATCTTCCTCAACCGATGACCCCAGATTTGCAAGTGCATCGGCCTCACTCTTTTGCTCTCGAGGTACATGCTGTAAAGTCCATTCCGTGAAATGGTGCAAAGTCCCCTGCAGCTTGTCCAAATACCTTTGCATTCTATCTTCTCGAACTTCGAAGGTTTGGTTTACCTAATTCACCACCAACAAAGAGTCACACTTGGCTTCAATAATTTCTGCTCCCAAGCTTTTAGCTAGCTCGAGACCTGCAATCATGGCCTAATACTCGGCCTCATTGTTAGTCAACCTAGAAGTTTTGATAGACTGCCTAATAGTGCTACCCGTGGGCGGCTTCAAAATGATGCCTAGCCCGGACCCCTTTACATTGGAAGCATCGTCTGTGAAAAGGGTCCATACCCCCGATGACGTGCTTGATTTTAACAAAAGTTCTTTTTTAACTTCAGACACGAGGGTTGGCATGAAATCGGCCATGAAGTCCGCCAAAATTTGAGACTTGATGGCCGTTCGGGGTTGATACTCGATATCGTACCCACTAGTTCGACGGCCCATTTGGCCAATCGGCTCGATAGTTCGGGCTTGTGAAAAATATTACGAAGTGGGTAAGTGGTTAACATGCATATGGGGTGACATTGAAAGTATGGTTTTAACTTTCTAGAGGCGCTTATCATTGCAAGTGCCAATTTCTCTAGGTGTAGATATCTAGTTTCTGCTTCTCCTAAGGTTCGACTTACATAATAAACGGGAAATTGCATACCTTGCTCTTCTCAGACTAGGACACCAGTTACCGCGATTTCCGATACTGTGAAGTATAAGTAAAGCTTCTCATCTGCCTTTGGGGTGTGAAGCAGTGGTGGGCTCGATAGGTATCGCTTTAGTTCCTCTAATGCCTGTTGGCATTCCAGGGTCCAGGTGAAATCGCTCTTCTTTTGAGTAGAGAGAAAAACCTGTGGCTTCGATCCGACGATCGGCCTAATGCATCTATCCGTCCAGTCAGCCTTTGCATAGCTTTTACACTGTCTACGATGGTGATGTCCTCGTTGCCCTTGATTTTATCGGGGTTGATCTTGATCCCCCGATTCGACACCATGAAGCCCAGGAATTTGCCCGAACCGACCCCGAAGGCACATTTCTCGGGGTTGAGCTTCATGTTATTTTTCCTCAAAATCTTAAACGTTTCCTGCAAATGAGCCAAATGGTCCTCTGTGCGTAGGGACTTAACTAGCATGTCATCGATATAAACTTCCATTGAATTACCTATTTGTTCTTCGAACATTTTATTTGCTAGGCGTTGGTAAGTAGCTCCTGCGTCTTTTAGCTCGAAGGGCATTACATTATAATAATATGTTCCATACTTGGTGATAAATGAAGTCTTTTCCTGGTCTTCCGGGTTCATTTGAATTTGGTTATACCCAGAGTAGGCATTAAGAAAGGTAAGGATCTCGTGGCCAGCCGTGGAGTCGATCATGCGATCGATGTTAGGCAGTGGAAAAGAATATTTGGGGCATGCCTTGTTTAAATCTTTATAATCTACACACATTCTAATTTTGTTCCCTTTTTAGGGACTAGGACTATATTGGCTAACCATTCGGGACATTTCACCTCCCGAATGGACCCTATTTTGAGAAGTTTAGTTACCTCGTCCTTTATGAATGCATGCTTTACCTCGGACTGGGGTCTTCTCTTTAGTTTCACCGGTTTGAACCTAGGGTCAAGGCTTAGCCGATGTGTCGTTACCTCCGGTGGGATCCCTGTCATGTCTAAATGGGACCAAGCAAAAAAATCTATGTTATTAATAAGAAATTGAATAAGCTTTTTCCTGAGTTTAGGGGTTAATCCCGTTCCCAGGTATACCTTTCACTCGGGCACGTACTCGATCAATATAACCTGTTCCAGTTTTTTGACCGTTGATTTAGTGGCATCTGTATCTTCGGGAACAACAAAGGTTTGAGGATTTGGCTTCCTCTGCTTCCCTGATTTGGTCGATACTGGTGGCTATGATTGCTATTTGGCTTCCACTTTACCTTTGATGCTCAACCTTTTTGAGGTTGATAGCATTGATATCGGCGTTACCTTATCGACCGCAAACATTCCTTTGCAGCATGCTGCTCCCCGTATACTATTTTTACACCGTCCGCCGTCGGGAATTTCATCACTTGGTGGAGACCCGAAGGAATGCCCTCATATTGTGGATCCAAGCCCTTCCGAGTAGGGCATTGTACCTCATGTCGCCCTCGATCACGTGGAACTTGGTATCTTGAATGGTTCCAGCCACGTTCACCAATAAAATAATCTCCCCTTTAGTTGTTTCACTGGCCATATTGAAGCCGTTTAAGATTCAAGCTGCGGGCACGATTTGATCTTGTACGCCGAGCTGCTCTACGACCCTCGTTTGGATGATGATCGCCGAGCCACCTAGATCCACTAAAACACGCTTAACTTGAACTTTATTTAATAAGATAGAAATTACCAGAGCATCGGTGTGTGGCTGAGATTGCCTTCTGCTTCTTCGTTGTTGAATGATAAGGAGCCTTCAGGCACATAATCTCAGGTTCATTTTTCCCTAGTGATTGATACTTTAGTGCATTTGAATACGGGTCCTTATGGAATGTCGACCCCATCGACGATCACTGAATAACATGCTGGGTTTCTCCTGTTCATTTTTCCTGTTGGCGTCCCTTTCTCTAAAATGCTTCTTGGCTCAATCGCCGAGGAACTCTCGAAGGTGGCCCTCATTGAATAGACGGGCTACCTCCTCCCTTAATTGCTTGCAATCCTCGGTCTTGTGACCATGCGTGCCATGATATTTGCACATCAAATTTGGGTTTCTTTGGGAAAGATCGGTCTGTATGGGTCTAGGCCACCTAGTATCTCTGATCTTTCTGATTGCTGATATAATGCCCAACGCATCGATGTTGAAGTTATATTCCGTTAACCGAGGTGCCTCTGTGGGATCAACATGCTTATCAAAACCACTTTTGCTCATAAGTCCCCGAGAATTCTATCCTCGATCACTCCTTCGATCGTTCCGGGCGGAATTGCGTTCTGAACCATTGTTCCTTCGATCTGCTGTATATGGTTGATATCGTTCTCTGTTCGACCTTGGCTCCCTGTCGACTAATAGGTTTAAAGTTAAGTTTCAATGATGACAATATTGTCTTATGTTATATTTACAGGACAAACAAAAAGGAAAGAATGAAGATGCTCAGCAAGATTGCTACTGGATTCAAAATAACAAGTAAGGAAAGAATGAAGATGTTATTACTGCATTAATGATCAATCCAAGGAAGCAGATTGACTCGCCCTCAATCAAGGTAACTCAGATTGCAAATCATGGATTCTCCAATTAAGAAGATTGCGCTCGTGAATTAAGTTGTCCAGGCATAAACGTCTCCTTGAATCAAGCTGTGACAAGGAAGGTCACATTCTGTATTCTAAGTCTATCTACTTCTTAGTTCAAACACTGTAATCCTTAGTTATCAGTGTCTCAAAAGATAGGGAGATCTAGAACACAAAAGGGAGTTGTGTCAACTATTCTGAACTTAAGTGTTGACATTGTTTGTTGGTAGTGAACGCATTAAAACCATCTGTATTGTAACTTAAAGATCCTAAGGGAACCCTTGTGACCCAAGGGAAACTGGATGTAAGTACCACAATGGTACCTAACCAGTATAAATCGTTGTGTGTTATTTACTTTTCTTTACTGCTTACTTTCATTCTGAGCTGTGGTCAGTCAACTAATACTTGTGTTAGTCGACTAAATTTTAGATAGTCAACAATTCACCCCCTCTTGTACTTTCAATTGGTATCAGAGCAAGGCTCACAATCTTTGCTTAACCGCTAGTGAGGAAAATATCATGGGATCCAATACTGTTGTCGGTGCTCTCTTTCAAGAAGGAACCTCTCAGGTTCGACCTCCTTACTTCAGTGGCCATCATTTCTCTCACTGGAAAGTTCGCATGGAAACGTATACGATGTCATATGACATCAAGGTATGGCATGTGATAAAAAAGGGAAACCTTCCAATTCCTCCCAAGAAGGATGCAAATGGTCAGGTCATCACATCCACTGATCCTCTAGATTTGGACGATTACACTGATGAACAAGCTATTGTTATCACTGTTAATGCAAAAGCAAAAAATCTACTGTACAATGCTATCAATGGAGAAGAATATGAAAAGATATCTAGTTATGAGACTGCAAAAGAAATGTGGGATAAACTGGAAGTCACTTACGAAGGAACCAACAAAGTGAAAGAGACCAGAATAAACCTCCTGGTTCGAGACTATGAGTTATTTCAAATGAAGGATGGTGAATCTGTAGAAGAAATGTTTTCCATGTTCAGCAAAATTCTTGGAGATCTCAAATCATTTGGAAGACCTATTAAAAGTGGCGAATATGTTAGAAAGATCCTTAGAAGCTTGCCTACAATTGGTAACAAAAGGTCATTGCTTTGGAATATCAAGATCTGGATAAAATTTGCTATGATGAGCTTAGAGGTGATCTGATCGCTTTCGAGAAAACTCATCTTGACAGACAAATTCAAGAGAAGAAAAAAACTGTTACTTTCAAAGAAACTCTGGCTGAACCAGAAATTGAAGATGATGAAGAAGGAGGAGAACAAGATGAAAACATTAAAATGCTCTCCTAAGTCATGACCAGCATGATGAGAAGAAACAAAAACAACAGAAGAGGTAAGTCCAACTTCAGAAAAGGAATGGTGAGCAATGAAGCTTATAAAAATGATGGAAGATGTTACGAATGTGGAAAGTTCGGTCATATTCAAGCTGAATGTTCGGAATTAAAGAAGAAGCTTAGCAGAAACATGAAAAAGAAGAAAGCTTTTAGAGAATGGAGTGATGAGGAAGAATATGATCACGAGGAAATTGCTAACATATGCTTCATGGCTCTACGTGACAATGAAGAATAAGGGGAACTTGGGCTAATGGCAGACAACAACGATGAAGAAGACGACTCAAGAGAACATCGTTTAATGTCAGATATAGGAACTAGTGAGGTACGTACTCCTTTATGCCCTAATTGTTATGAACTTCAAGAATTCGTTGATATTGCCCTTGCATATATAAAGAGTAGTAAATGAACTCAGAAAAGTCAATAGAGAAAAAGAGAGAGAGAAGAAGGACTGGGCCCTAAAACTAGAAGTATGTGAAATTGAACGCGATATACTTCAAGAGGAATTAAATGAAGGCAAGCTTCAATTGAATGGATTGCAAAGGACCTCAGATCACAGTCCATTCAAATCAAAACAGACTGTTCATCACAAAAAGACAATGGCTTGTTCCTTTTGTGGAAAAAATGGCAATAGCACTAATAGTTGCAGGAACAGAATTAGAGCTGAAAGTAGTTCTGGTAACTCTAACAGCTCATCTTGCTTCTACTGTGGCAAAAGAGGTCATACCTCAAATCATTGCAGGTTCAAAAACAACAGAAGATGGGTCTGGGGACCAAAATCTTCAAATCAAACTAACACTCAGAAGTCTAACCATTTAGGACCCAAGCAGGCTTCGGTACCTAAAAATGAGTAATCTTGTTTTGCAGGAACACCGCAAGAAGAATATAATAGGGAAACGGTATCTCGACAGCAATTCCTATTGATTCTCTCCCAATTGGTTGGACCGTAGGTGCGATGATTTACTTCACGGGCGAGGTCTCTGGTTCAAGTCCAGGATGGCCCAGCTGTGCCAGGGAAAAGAATAGAAGAAGCATCTGACTACTTCATGCATGCTCCACTTGGCTCGGGGGGATATAGCTCAGTTGGTAGAGCTCCGCTCTTGCAATTGGGTTACAGACATATGACGGGTGACAAACAATTGTTCAAATAAGTCACCAAGCTAGATGGAGGAACAGTTACATTTGGTGACAAATCTAAAGGAAATGTTATTAGTGTTGGAAAAGTTCCTTTAAGCTCAACATGTGATGTAGATGGAGTCTACTTAGTTGATGAACTTGGCTATAACCTTCTCAGTATCAGTCAACTGTGTGACAATGATTGAGGTTCGTTTTAAGAAACATGGCTGGTTTATAGAAGACGAATCAGGTAATATCATTCTCTTAGGAAATAGGGACAGAAATGTCTATACAATCAAAAACTTAGAAAACTTTGGGGATCAAATTTTCCTTACTTCTATTATTGAAGATCCCTGGATGTGGCATAGAAAACATGGCCATGCAGCATGCATACCATTCAAAAACTTTCCAAACATGACGTTGTTATTGGTCTTCCAAAACTAGATTTTTCAAAAGATTATATCTGTGATGCATGTCAACTAGGGAAACAAACACGGTCCTCTTTCAAAGTCAAAAACATCGTTTCTACCTCTAAACCTCTTCAATTGCTGCATATGGATTTATTTGGTCCTACTAGAACTGCTAGTATAGGAGGTAAGAAATATGTTTTTGTTATTGTAGATGCTTTTTTTAGATTTACATGGGTTATGTTTCTTAGTCATAAAGATGATGCTCTAAAGAATTTTGAAATATTCTGTAAGAAGGTTCAACGAGAAAAGGGATACTACATCTCCACCATCAGAAGCGACCATGGAGGAGAATTTGAAAGCAAAGCTTTTGAAAATTTCTGCAATGATCAAGGAATCTCTCACAATTTCTCATCACCAAGATCTCCTCAACAAAATGGTAGTAGAGCGTAAAAACAGAACCTTGCAGGATATGGCAAGAACTATGATCGTGGAAAACTTTCAACCTCATCATCTCTGGGCAGAAGCTATGTCATATCATTAACAGATGTCTTATTTGAGCAATTCTCAAAAAGACTCCCTATGAACTGTGGAATGGTAAGAAACCAAACATCAGTTATTTCGACTCTTTCGGATGCAAATGCTTCATTCATAACAATGAAAAGGATAATTTGGGTAAGTTTGATATAAAGAATGATGAAGGTATATTTCTAGGTTACTCTCCTTCAAGTAGAGCTTACAGAGTTTACAATAAGAGAACCTTATGTATTGAAGAATCTATTCATGTTGTTTTTGTTAATACTAACCCTCGCCCAAGGAATGAACATATTCCTGAAGATGAGGAAATTTCTTGTGGTCCAAAATCTGTTATTATAGGTAAGGATCATCAAAATGAGTCAGCTAATTCACAAAATCAACCAGCTGAAATTCCTCCAGAAGAACGTGACTTACCCCAACCAGATCAGTCGACTATTGAAGAAAAGGTGACTTCAGCAAAAATTCCAAATGAATGGAAGAATGAACCAGGATATCCTCATAAGTTCATTATAGGAGATCCACAGGAGGGAATAACTACAAGGAGATCTCAAAAGAACAAATCTCATGTAGCTCTCATTTCTCAAATTGAGCCCAAGAAAGTGGATGAAGCTTTAAAGGATTCTCATTGGATTGATGCTATGAAAGAAGAATTAGATAAGTTTGAGAGAAACAAAGTCTGTGAACTTGTTCCAAAGCCTCAAAATTCATCTGTCGTTGGAACTAAGTGGGTTTTCAGAAATAAATTGAAGGAATAAAGCAAGACTGGTGGCTCAAGGTTACTCTCAATAGGAAGGAATCGACTATGATGAAACCTTTGCACATGTAACAAGACTTGAATCCATCCGAATTCTACTTGCTTTCGCTACTCACAAAGGATTCAAATTATTTCAAATGGATGTTAAAAGTGTGTTCCTAAATGGTTATATCTCTGAAGAAGTATACGTGAAGCAACCTCATGGCTTTGCAAATTCCAACTTTCCAAACCATGAATACAAGCTGACTAAAGCCCTGTACGGTCTCAAACAAGCTCCACGAGCATAGTATGAAAGGTTGAGCTCTTTTCTTCTAAATCAAGGTTTCAAACTAGGTAACATCGTACAACTCTTTTTATTAAGCAATCCAATTCAGGTAATCTTATTACTCAAATTTATGTAGATGACGTTATCTTTAGTAGCCCTAACTTAGTTCTTTGTGAAGAATTTGCACTCTCCATGAAAGGAGAATTCGAAATGAGCATGATAGGAGAACTGATATTCTTCCTTGGGCTTCAAATCAAGCAATCCCCTAAAGGAATTTTCATAAGCCAAACCAAGTATACCAAGGAGCTCATTAAGAAATTTGGATGGAAAACGCTAAAGCTATTAGCACTCCAATGAGTCCAACTACCGTGCTAGATGAAGACAGCAATGGAAAAATGGTTGATGAAACCATGTATAGAGGGATGATTGGATCTCTACTTTATTTAACTGTCAGTCGACCAGATATTATGTTTAGTGTTTGTAAATGTGCTAGATTTCAATCGGCTCCTAAGGAATCCCATCTTACCGCTGTTAAACGCATTATTAGATATTTAATTGGTACTCCTGAGTTCGGACTATGGTATGATCACTCTAACAATTTCTCTCTGAGAGGCTTTTCAGATGTTGATTTTGCAAGAGACAAGATTGATAGGAAGAGTACCAGTGGGACATGTCAATTGCTAGGAAATGCATTAGTATCTTGGCATAGCAAGAAAAAAAATTGTGTTGCACTATCAACTACTGAGGCGGAATACCTAGCTGTTGGAAGCTGTTGTACACAAGTCATATGGATCATACACCAACTTCTTGATTATGATTTATCTCTTACTTCTACTCCTATTTTTGGTGACAATACTAGTGCTATCTGCTTATCTAAAAATGCTGTGCATCATTCTGGAGCAAAGCATATAGAAAATTAAACATCATTTTATCCGTGATCATGTAGCAAAAGGTGATATTACATTAGAATTCATTAGCACCGATTCTCAACTTGCTGATATTTTTACTAAACCTCTTTTGGAAGAAAGATTCTGCACTCTCCAGAAAAAGATTGGCATTATGCCAAATTTGTAAATCAAATATTTTTCGTAAGTGTTAAAATTATTTTACACGCTTTCAGAATATTTTAGTTCCTTAATTATATGTGTTCTAATTAATTTTCTGTGGAAGTACAATTATTACATGTACCGCCGATCAGTCACTTCTGAACCATCACTTCCGTCTGCACTTAACCCTTCCAGTAACCAAGACGCCTCTTCGCTCCTCTAAAACTCCTCGATAAAAACTCTCCATCTCCAACACTTCTCTCATTCTCTACCAAACAACTCCTCTCACTATGGCCAAAAGAAATCTCTCCTCTGCAACCAGACGCAGTCGATGTTTCAAAAACCTCTCAACACTGAAGAACCTGTGGATGTGGAGTCATCCATTGACTCAGATTTTCTCAGAACTGACAACGATAGCAGTGCCTCATCTGAAAATCATCCTATCAGCCAGAAAAAGGCAGGTAAGAGGCCCATGGAGCAGACCCCCAAAAAAGTTGCATGCAAGAAGGGCAAGGTGGAACGTTTGGAGTTTGGTCGTGAAGACAAGCTAATATTCTATGGCCCCAGTGAAAAGGCGAGGTTTGAGTCCTAAAAGTCAAAATCCATGGCTTATGGACGCTCTGTAAGTCTTTCTCTTATGAAAAGCCTTCATTGTGATGTGACTATAATTTTCGATTTTCAGCACCTTTCCCCTCTATTTGACACTCTTGGAAATATTGTATATGAAGAACCTGTGTGAATATTTTATGCAAATCTATTTGTGAATGATAAAGATGATTTGGAATCTATGGTATTAGGGACTAGAATTGTTTTGGACTCCTACCAATTTGAAAAGATCTTTTCCGCCAAGTTTAGTGGGTATGATGTGTTTGTCAAAAATTCTTGGCCCAAAGACTATGAAGTGTCCTTTGATGAAAAAAAAACTTTTCTGTCTGATAACCCCCCTGACATTGACCCCAAAAATCTGAAGCTTGAACACCGTGTCTTGGCCCATATGATTGCCACCACTCTCCTTCCAAGATCTGGGTCACTCAGTTCCTTGTCCATTAGAGATGTTTTTGTCCTCTACTGTCTGGTTAATAGTAAGCATCTTGAATGGTTTGTGTGGATTCGTCAATATATGCTTGAGAGTATCAGGGATATTTCCTCTTCTGCTGCATGTCTGCCCTATAGTCTTCTTATCTCTCATATTCTGGAAGTTACGAAAGTAGACTTGGCACCCTTTTCATCCAAGAACATCTCCAGTACTTATGATAAGACTGCTTTTTCTATGATGGGGTACACTCTGGTTAATGATGAATGGGTTAAGCGAGCCAAGGTTGAAAGTGCTCCAACTCCAGTCGATATCCTGATTGATCAACCAGCTTCTCAGTCGACTACCTCCTTGAATCTTCAACAAATTCAACACTACCTTGATGGAGTCAAGCTGCTACTTGTGGATATGAAAGAACAGGTAGATAAGATCAAGGATGTCACGAAGGAGATAGGTACAGATGTGGCCAAGCTTCGGATTGACATATGAGCTACAAGGAGGCAAGGAACCAAGGCTTTTAATTCCATGAGTGAAAAGATGGACAAACTCGTCAAGGATGTTCAGAATTCCTATGACTCCTTCTGCACCAAAGTGATCAACACCCTCAAATACTTTCTGGGATGAAGTTAATTCCTTTGGTTTTGCTATTATGACAAAAAAAAAATTTGCTTATGTTTTTTGTTGGTGGTTGCTTTTAGACAATTCTTTTTTGGTCTGTACTAACTAAGCCTCTGCTGAAGGCTCTACTGCTCTAACCACCTTATTAGTATGTGCATTATGTTATTTTGCTCTTTGTATGTCTCTTTCCTTTTTGATTGATGTCAAAGGGGGAGAAAAATGTGAGTAAACAACTCATGAGGGAATATAGGATAGGAGGGAATATAGGAACAACATAATCTCAAGGAAAGCATCAGCTTAGGGGGAGCAACTAGCTCAGGGGGAGAAACTCCTTAAAAGAGAAGTATCTTAATTTACTTTACTTTGTTTACTCCTTCTTGATTGTCATCATCAAAAAGGGGGAGATTGATAGGTTTAAAGTTAAGTTTCAATGATGACAATATTATCTTATGTTATATTTACAGGACAAACAAAAAGGAAAGAATGAAGATGCTCAGCAAGATTGCTACTGGATTCAAAATAGCAAGTAAGGAAAGAATGAAGATGCTGTTACTGCATTAATGATCAATCAAAGGAAGAAGATTGACTCGCCCTCAATCAAGGGAACTCAGATTGCCAATCATGGGTTCTCCAATTAAGAAGATCGCGCTCGTGAATTAAGCTGTCCAGGCGTAAACGTCTCCTTGAATCAAGTTGTGACAAGGAAGGTCACATTCGAATCTGGGCTCGTCAAAGAGCAAGATTCGGATAGGCACCCCTTGGGTCAAATCCCTTAATTAAAGATCTCGTGTCTCTGATTTCGCAAAAGACTCAACGACTCTTTTCTCTCCTATAAGAAGGTTGATCCCTCAAGAAAAAGATCACGCAACTACACATATTGTATTCTAAGTCTATATACTTCTTAATTCAAACAATGTAATCCTTAATTATCAGTGTCTCAAAAGATAGGGAGATCTAGAACACAAAAGAGAGTTGTGTCAACTATTTTGAACTTAAGTGTTGACACTGTTCGTTGGTGGTAAATGCATTAAAACCATCTGTATTGTAACTTATTTAAAGATCTTAAGGGAACCCTTGTGACCCAAGGGAAACTGGATGTAAGTACCACAACGGTACCAAACCAGTATAAATCGCTGTGTCTTATTTACTTTTCTTTACTGCTTACTTTCATTTTGAGTTGTGGTCAGTCAACTAATACTTGTGTTAGTTGACTAAATTTTAAATAGTCAACAATTCACCCCCTCTTGTACTTTCATCGACGTCCCTCGGGGTTTTAACTGCTGACCTATTTGGATGTACTGAACCTGAAGGGGCTCCTAATTGGTCGTCCTCGACCCTGATCTTCGATTGATATCGATTGTGCACATCTTCCCATGTTACAGCTGGATACTCGACCAAATTTTGTTTCAACTGACGTGATGCCATCGAACTCCGCTCGTTCAACCCTTGGGTGAAAGCTTGAACGGCCCAATCAACTGTGATCGGTGGAAACTCCATGCATTCCATTTGAAATCGGGATACGAACTCCCTCAGCATTTCGTTATCCCTTTGTCTTATCTTGAAAAGGTCCGATTTTCTTGTTGTGACCTTTATGGCCCCGGCGTGTGCCTTTACGAAAGAATTTGCTAACATGCAAATGAGTTGATGGAATTTGGTGGCAGGTTGTGATACCAAATCATTGCTCCTTTGATAAAGTTTCCCCAAATTTTTTCAACAGAACTGACTCAATCTCATCATCTTCTAAGTCATTTCCCTTTATTCCGTACGTGTACGAAGCAATTTGTTCATTAGGATTGGTGGTCCCGTTGTACTTAGGTATGTCCGGCATACGGAACTTCTTAGGAATGGGCTTCGGAACCGCACTTTGAGGAAAAGTCTTCTGCATGAACTTTTTCGAATCCAAACCCTTTAGGATCGGGGGTGCCCCCGGTATCTGATCAACTCAGGAGTTGTATGTTTCCACTTTTTCATCATTATCTTCGATTTCCTTCTCTCCTGACTCAATTCTTTTGGTGAACTCGTCGAGCATTTTCATTATTCCAGGATCAGTCCCCAATCCGTTACCATTTGACCTTTCTGGCACTGGCTCGGTACGGCAAGTGATTTCTCGCTCGACCCCACTTGGAGTCCTATGTTGATTTTGCAACTGAGCAATAGCGGCCTGCTAAGCCTGTAGCATCTTGAATATCACTTGGATCAATGTGCCTAGACCACCAGATCGGCCTTCCCTGCGTACACTCCCTTCGGGGTCAGCACCTAGGTCCGCATTTAGAGCAATGTGCGAACTGACATCGACTGGATCGACAACCGGTGCTCCCCCGAGATTAGCCGGTGGCACCCCGGCTCCTGGAGCAATTACATTGTCGTTTTCCCCGTAAAATTTGAGACTATCATCACCATGTATGGGTGCATTTTGTGAGTTTGGCATGTTTTAACCTGAGAGCAAAAATACTTGACAAGAACAAGCGTGAAATAATGTGTGTTATCAGAATCAGCACTGAACAATCACTATTATTCTTAGCCCACAGTGGGCGCCAAACTGTTTACCCTAAAATTCGAGTAACAAATTAAACTTTTATTGTGGTTTTAAGGATATGTGATTCAATCCAATACCAATTGATAAACGAGGATTTAAATAGATAAATTAGAGAATAAAATAAATCAAACCAGTATGCAAGCCAAATCTCGACCTCGACCTGTGGTAGCCTCGAGGTTTGATAATAGGAATAGCAAATGATAAAGCAACTCTGATGAACAGTAAGCAAAATAGCAAGAAAGTAATGAACGTATATTTTCTTATCGATGAACAATGATGGTTGCAAATGAATGACATCCCTATTTATATAATAGGAGAGTCCTAAATAAGGTACATTTCTAATTATAGTAGAAAATCATATTAACATCTAGTTAACCGCCGAAGATCAATCCATTCCGAAATCCATGCCACGATTCTCGACCAATCGCGGATATCTCGCTCTTTCCATTATCCAGCCACTCCGGTGTCACTCGAAATCTGCCTTCATCTGTCCGTAATCGAGGTCGACCTCGCGATGACTCGACGTGACATTCCTATCTCGACCAAAGAATGAAATCGGGTAGCCCCGATTTCTACCGTATACAATTGTCCCCCTTGAGCAACAGAAGATTAACTCCCTTTGTACAACCAGTTTGGTCAATAATATGATCCATTCCACTCTTTAGGTATGCTTCCTCCTTTTGAACCATATGTGTTTATATTCTTTATATTACAATGTTTGATACAACTCTGGTACTAAAATATAATTTGGCTAGTATGGAGGTATTGAAGAGGATTACCAGGTACGAAGACACCATTATAGAGCTAACTATGAAACTTGGTGACTGGAAACCTCTGTGAAAGCCTTCAAGAGGAGAAAGATGCTTTGGAACAGTAGGTTAAGATGGTTACTGCGGAGTTGGTGACGGTGAAGGCGGAGATGAAGCAAATGGAAGTTACATCAAATTCCACTCTAAGTCAAACTTAGCAAATTTCTAAACCTTTAAAATGCAAACTTTCGATAATAAGTGTTGAAACTCTCCCCGATCATCCGATACTCGGCTCAAATATACGCCCAAATCCGAAATCACATTGCAAACCTATAGGAACCTTCAAATCCCGATTTTGAGGTTGTTTCCTCAAAAAGTCAGATCGTGGTCAATTCTTCCAACTCAAAGCTTCCAATTTGAGAATTATTAGTCCAAAACAAGTCTGAACCTCCCGAAAATCAAATCCGACTACATGCGCAAGTCATAATACATAAGGTGAAGCTATTCAAGGTCTCAACCGCCGAATGAAATGCTATATCTAAAAACAACCGGTCGGGTTGTTACAAATAGCCTTCCCTAATTAGTTTTCATACTAATGATTTGCCTCCGACATGGTTTCTGTAATTCGCTTCATGAATTTCTTTCATAGCACACTCCATTTGTCTGAGTCCTAAACATTTGGTTAAGGGACCACTATACATTCTTCGATATAATTCCCCTTTGATGAGGAAACATCAAGATGCTCAAACCGTTAATTGTCGTGACTTATTTTTATCTCTGGGTAACACTCCGTTCTGGAAGTAATTCTCAAATTCATTGCGCTAATCCCATGTAAGGTTAATTGAATGTACCTAATTCTTTTCGTGATCTAGTGCTGAATGGAACAAATGTATTGTTGTATTATTTTTTAAAGTCAGTGATATAGGTTGTTAACCTAAGATAGCCAGGGCATCGACTTCGGCATTCTCTTCTCAGGGTATTTGAATAACATTTCATTCCTGAAATTGATTCAGAAATTTTTTTGACTCTCTCTAAGTATTGTTGCATTCAAGTTTCCAGTGCCACATATATTCCTTGGACTTGGTTTACCACCAGTTGAGAGTCACTTTTTTATTTTAATATGTTCTATATCGAGTTCTCTAGCTAGCTTGAGCGTTGCTATCATATCTACGCACTCGGCTTCATTGTTAGCGATAGGAATAGCATTTGATCGATTGCCTAACTTTTTCCCCAAAAGGTGCTGTGAGCATTATCCTTAGCCTGGACCCTTTACATTGGAAGAACCGTTCGTGTATAAGGTTCAGGTCCCAAGGTTTATCGCATAAGTTGTGTTCTTATTTTTTGTTCTCAAGAAATATGTCCGAATTGAAGTCATCCACAAAGCCCGCTGAGACTTTTGATAATGGCTGTGCGGGGTTGATAAATAATATCGTACTCATTGAACTTGATTGCTGATTTGGAAAGTCGAACTAAGAGTTCTTGTTTATGCATAATATTCTGTATTAAAAATGTTGTAAATATAAAAATAGGATGACATTCAAAATATGACTTAGGTTTTTTAGCAACCACTATAAATTCGAAGCTAAATTTTCTAGGTGAAGATATATGGTTTCTGCGTCTAGTAATATTTTACTGGCGTAATAAATTATTGATTGCATACCTTTATCTTCCCAAACTAAGACCACACTCACAGAGACTTTTGAGACTACGAGATATACTAGTACTTGTTCTCCTTCTCGTGGTTTTGAAAGTAACGGTGGGTTGGACAAGTACTCCTTCAAGGCTCTCAATGACTATTGATATTCCAGTGTCCACTCGAAATTTTTTTGTTTCTTCAACACCGAGAAAAATTTGAAACTTTTCCCCCAGAATCTTGATATGAATCTTCTCAAAGTTGTTATCCTTCATGTCAACCTTTGCACTTTCTTCTTTCTTGTGAGAATGTCCAAAATTTCTTCGATGGCTTTGGGTTCAGCTGGATTAACTTTGATCCCCTTGTTAGAAACGAGAAAACCTAAACACTTACCTGAAGCAACACTGAATGTGCATTTTTTTGGGTTCAACTTCATGTTGTATCTTCAGAGGATAGCGAATGTTACTTTCAAATGTTCTAGATGATCACCGGTTTGAGTTGATTTTCCCAACATATTGTCATGACCCAAAGTACCACCAATGTTCATGATGGCGTCTAACCCTCTCTCTAGGCAAGTGAACACGATAACAATCATATTTTCAAAGCAGATTAATCAAATCTTTAACAAAATTCATAATATATTAAGGAACGGAAATAATCTAAAAATAATAATATCTCTGCTTACGTTTTCAAGAATATTGTAAAAAATGTTGATTTATATTAAGTAGACTCAGGGGAAGTCCTTGGTTTAGAGATATATCATGTCGGGATTAGTAAGAATTATAATGCTGAAACTAATAATGGGGAATTAGGTATGTAGAGATTAGTAATGCAAAAATTAGAATGCAACGATTATTTCTTGTTGAATGTTTAGTTTGGTATGAATATAATATATAATTTAAAATATATTTGTTAACTTTTTAAACCAAATAAAATTTTGTTTACTATTAAAATGGTTAAATTTTTCATTTAAGTGTTTTAAATCCATATATTGTCAATATTCGCATTCTTATTCAATTCTATTTCGTATAATATAATATATAGATCCTAACAAAACTTATGCATATACTATTTACGAGAACAACAAAAGCAAGCAAACATGGTACACCTACAGAATGCTGATGGACTTTAATATTGGGATTAAATCCCTTCAAACCTTAACCAAATGACACCTAAGTATATATATATTTTTTACATTATCGGTGTAGTGTGACCTATAATTGTTTCCAAGCTACTTGCTATTTTTACCAAGCTAATATTTATTTATCATAGATATTTACCTGTGATAGTATTGTGTAATACTTTGAACACTATTAATGCATGGAACTTAAATTCTAAAAAAAATAGGAAATTAATGGAAAAAGGTTTTTTCGGATCGCTAAAGAAATATAAATTTTTCTTTTTGCAGTGTTGGAATTTGGTCTTCCTGTAACATTCCGTTCGAACATTTTTAGCTTTAGCACTTTGTTCGGCGGTCTGAGACCTTGAGTAGCTTCACATTTTGCATTATGACTCGCGTATGTGGTTGGTTTCGATTTTCGAGAGGTTCAGAGCTGATTTGGAGAGTAATTCTTAATTCTGAAGCTTTAAATTGGAAGAGTTGAACAAGGTTTGANGACTTATGACCTTCTTATGAGAGAAATGAGTGAAAAATCCATCAACCTCGGGTTGTGTGTCATTACTCTAAAAGGTGAGGTTCGCTTAGGGAGAGTTGAGGATGTGTGAGTTTGGGCTCCACAATGACCAAGGTATTTGAGAAAAGCGCCTTGATGAAATGAGTCAACCCTTGATGCTCTTGTGTCACATTTGATCCATAGTTCTTAAAAGTTTAAAAATGTGTTAATGATGCATTCGTATTGAGGGAAATTGTTAGTCCCAATTGATGCGTGATGAGGCTTCCTTAGAATAAGCTGGAGTTACTTGGATGTTTCCTTTTGAGGGGTGAGTCTTATCTTATTTGTTTGAGGACAAGCAATGGTTTAAGTTTGGGGGAGTTGATAACTGTGATTTTAACACGTTTTATGCCCATACTTGCTTATGCTTTATGTATGAATTGTCATAAAATAGACCCTGAATGCTTACAAAGTGCGCTTGATTGCAGGTTTGAGCGACAAGATGACAAAAGTCAAAAATCGGCTCGAAACGGAGTGAAACCTGCTCAAGTGTCAAAAATCATTGAAGTGGGGACAAGAGGACCTAGTGCGGACCGCACTGATTTGCTGCGCGGCCGCGCTAGGAGATTCAGAGAGTATACATTTTAAGGGTTTCCATGCGCGGTCCGTGCTCCTTTCTACGCGGTCAGCGCTGGTGTCCACGCGGTCGCGCTTCATTGTTGTGCGGTTCGCGCCCATGAGCCTGCCCGGCCGTGCTACCTCTTTGTGCGTCCCGCGTCCCCAGCTTCAGAAGTGAGTGATCGAAGGCCAAGACTCCTACGCGGCCGCGCTGCATTTCTGCATGGAACTTAAATTCTAAAAAAATAGGAAATTAATGGAAAAAGGTTTTTTTCGGATCGCTAAAGAAATGTAAATTTTCTTTTTGCAGTGTTGGAATTTGGTCTTCCTGTAATAATCCGTTCGAACATTTTTAGCTTTAGCACTTTGTTCGGCGGTTTGAGACCTTGAGTAGCTTCACATTTTGCATTATGACTCGCGGATGTGGTTGGTTTCGATTTTCGAGAGGTTCAGAGCTGATTTGGAGAGTAATTCTTAATTCTGAAGCTTTAAATTGGAAGAGTTGAACAAGGTTTGACTTAAGTAAACGGCTTCAGAATCAGGATTTGAAGGTTCTTATAGGTTCGTAAGGTAATTTACGTCTAGGGCGTATGTTCGGGTTGAGTATCGGATGGTCCGGGAGAGATTCAGTGCTTGTTGCCGAAAGTTTACGTTTCAAAGGTTTTTGAATTTGCTAAGTTTGACTTGGAGTGAAATTTGATGTTATCAGACTCTGGATGGTGTTTCGGTACCTTGGATAGGTTCATTTAGTTGATCGAAATTTGTGTGTGAAGTTTGGTCGTAATCCAGAATGTCTAAGTATCGGATGCATTCGACGAAGCATGAAGGTTTGAAAGTTCAGAGAGTTTAAGAAATTGAGTTTGATATTTAATTCTTGGTTTCGATGTTGTAATCCGTATTCCGAGCCTTTGGACAAATTTACATAGGGTACATAAACTTGTCATATTGATTGGACGGGGTTCCTCGGACCTTGGGTGAGTTTTGGGGTGATTTCGGACTATTTTTGGCCTTCTTAAGCTGTTGATAACTTATCACAGGGTTGTGAATCGTGTTCGCAGAGGTCTGAACCGCGATCACGAAGGACAAAGTGCATTTCAGGGCTTGTGAATCGCGATCGCGATCATGTAGAAGGAAATTTCTGTTGTCAGTGGTTTGATTTCGGGAGTTTATATCTTTCAATCTATAAGGAATTTGGGGATGATCCAAAAATAAAAATTGTAGCCTTTGAATATAATTTTCAGAAAATTAAATTGTTTATTATTTAAATAATTTTATAAAAAGTTATGACCATTATACCGAAGGGTGTCTGTGCAGAGAAAAACAAAATTTTTACATCGCGATCGCGTGGTTTCTTGGCCACGAATGCGATGAAAAAATGATACTGGAACATTTGTTAACCGCGATCGCGTGGCTAGTGACCGGGATTGCGAAGAAGGAGGCCTGACAGAGGTAGTAAACATCTAATTTTTGAATTTTAAGTTCATTTCTTCACTTTTAAGTTCTTGAAAAACAAGTAGAGCGATTTGGGATGATTCTTGAAGACTATTTTCGTCATTTATCATAAGGTAAGTTATTCCAACTTATTGTAAGCTAAATACATGGATTATATACGCAATTTAACATAGAAATTGGTAGAGATTGTTGGTTGTTTTGGAATTTTGGTTGGAAGCCTAGAATTTGGTAAAAAGATTATTTGACCACAAAATTGGATATGGAATTGAGAACAAATTATATATTTTAGTCTGTGGTACTATTTTTCTTTTTTGAGAATTTTCGAAATCCGATCGCGTGGGCTCAGGGTTGACTTTTGTTGCATTTTCTTGTGGGGTTCAGAATTAGTTGTAATTGTTAAATTATGAGTTCTTGAATATGTTTTTATTGGTTTGCACGTTCTTTGGCTAGTTTCAGACCGTTTAGCTGTGGTTTGACGTGTTAATGTGCATCTGCTTATTGGATTTTGGGGTATGGTATTTTTCATGTCTAACTTTGTAAGAGGAAATTTACCCTCGTACACTTTATATTTGTTATATGCTATGTGTTATGGGAGATATGTACGTATGAGGTGACGAGCATCCGTGCGTATGCTAGATTATTGATTATGTCTGATAGACTTAGACTCACACTATGCTTTAACTGTACTACTTAAGTTATTCTTACCTACTTAATGCTTTAATTTATGTTTTAGCCTTACTCTAGTCTTGCGTAGAGTATTGAGCTTTGTTATTCTAGAAAATTGGCGCGCTACTTGATTAGTTGCGGAAATTACACTTTCTCTTACGGAAACTCCCGTGTTGCACTTTATTTGTTCGGAAGTTTCTTGATTTCTTAACTCGCACGTATATTCGTGAGTTGGGCTGATGACCCGTCGAAAGTTTTACTTTTCTTATGGGATCGGATTGATCGCCTCAGCACTACTCTTATGGAAGTGGGTCGTTCGCCTCGGCAGAATTATGAGGTGCATTTATGGATCGAGTCATTCGTCTCTCGGCAGTATTATGATATGCATATATTGATCAGGCCGTATGACCTCGGCAGTATCATGTAACATCACTCTTATGGGAGGGGGTTGTTCGCCTCGGTTGGATTATGAGATACATTTATGGGATCGGTTTGTTCGCCTTTGCAGTTCTATGAAACACTCTTATGGTACCATAATGTTCACCTCAATAGAATCGTGCATAATATTTTGATAGGTAGTAAGCGCATATATAAGTATCCTAACTCAGATTTGACGTTTGCACCTGATAATAGTCATTTATATTCCACTCGAGGTAGTATTAGGTATTCGAGAATTTCATATTTATTCTTCTGTTGAGGATCATGTTGTACACACATATCTGTTTTCATTGCTACTTGCTATGCTTCATACTTGTCTACTTTTATTGTACTATGTTTACTAGGCTACTAGTAAGTGTCGATGTCGACCGCTCACCACTACTTATTCGAGGTTAGACTAGATACTTAGTGGGTACACGCTGATTTATATACTCATATTACACTTTTGCACTAATTATGCATGTGCTGAGACAGGTACATTTGGTGGTCATACAGGCGTGTCGGTGTAGCTGCGGAGGAGGCTGTGTGGCGAGTTGCTCTCTATGTTACGATCCGCAGCACACGGATTCCCATTCTTATTCGTTTACTGTATTCTATCTATTTTCTATTCCAGACAGTTGTTGTAGTAGTATTGTATATTGTAGTGGATGCCCATACATTTGTGACACCGAGTTTTGGAGATTTAGACTATTATTTTCAATTGTATTTCTTTTATGATATTCAGATTTATGTTTCTATCATGTTCAAACCTTGACGATAGTGTCAGTATTTTACTATAAAAAACGGAACGACTCCGCTTATTTACTTCATCACTTGTTTCCAAATGTGTTATGAACTATTTCGGCGTGTTTTTTATTGTTGGCTTGCCTAATGGCAACGTTAGGCGCCACCACGACCCACGGTGAGAATTGGGTCGTGACACTTCCTTTCCTAAGCCCTTACTTGCTTCGAAGTGCAAATTTTATACATGGCGTAAATTTTGCAGTAGCAGGAGCTACTGCTTTACCTGCTTCAATCTCGACAGAGAATAAGATTGTTGATTGGGAGACAGAGTTCATTAAATGTGCAACTTGATTGGATGTTTTCTCATTTCAAAACCACCTTCCCCGCCGGTATTAATTAATTAAACTTCAAGAAAATGGTATATATGGTTTAATCTTTACTCCAGAAGCTAATTAATGGCAAGTAGCCCTAATTTTTGTGATTTGTTTGTCCTGTTGGATTGTCCAGAAAACCTAAATACATCTCTTTTCCTAGTTGGAGTAAGAAGAGGAGACGATCTCAATTTTGGCTTATTTGAAGGTAAAACGGTGGAAGAGTTGACAATCATCGTCCCAAACATTATTCAGACTATTATTAATGCTATTGAAGTGCGTTTTCTTTCTTTCTTAAGTTACTAGTTTCTAAGTTCGTGCGGCGCACGAATATATTAAGTCAACTATTACCAAACACTTTTCAAATGTAATAAACATTCTAAAATGATATAATTATGCAATTATAGTTGTAAATCGCTTAAAGAATGCAGCAATACCTAGTGCCCGTTTGGACATAAAGTTTGATGGAAGATTTTTTCAATTTTTTTTACATTTTTCCAAATCAGCATTTGTTCATAAAATTTTCAATTTTCACTTGAAGATACATTTTGGAAATTTTCGAAAAATTTGAAAACTTCAAAAAATTGTTTTCCAAAATTTTCACTCAAATCACTCACAAAACTTCAAAAACAACCCAAACTGAAATTTATGTCCAAACACAACTCTAAATTCCAAATACCATTTTCACTTGAAAAAGTATATTTTTTTTCTTGTAAAGTATTTTATTATATTATTAATGAGTTGTGATTTTTGGTTGAATTTCATAGTGACTAAAGTTTTATATATTATGATCCTCCAACGAAAAATTATTTTGTAGAAGAAATATATAATTTAGCTTTTAAAGGGCATAAAAATCAGTTTACTTAATGTATGACATAAAGTGCTGCCTTTTTTGTTTTTCATTTGCTGTTTTCTATTCGTTTTCAGGCCTAAATAATTTGGATTCTTTTCCTCTTAAAAACTTTGAAATTAACATTGAGCATATCTTTGCCACATAAATTAAGAGAAATCACTTATAATTGAAGCGTACAACACAATATTAATTGGAAATCGCAATAAAAAGAAAAAGAAGAGTGAGTAGACGGAAATTTATTAATTGATGAATTTTTTTAATTTTAAGAAAGTTAAAAAAGATCACCAGGTTAGTTAGTTGTGTACTTTAGCAAGTTTGTATGAACAAATATTTTCCTCAAAATTTTATGCAAATCTATAGTACGAATCAACTATTATCTAATTAAGAGTAATATAGCAAAATATAGTGAGCATAGACAAAAATGTAAAAAGTAAAATAAAAGATAAGTATATTCGTGATTGAAAAATGTCTGAAATAGATGTTTTGAAAATTTATCGTAAATATTTAACTAAATGAAAAATAAAAAATGAAATGCTAATACATTAATATTCAAAAGACTGCGTACTATACAAATTAAGCTAACCATCTAAAATATTGTACAATACTCTCGGAAGTTGGAACCAAGTTACTCAATTATTAAAAAAAAAAAAATGTTATAAAACAAAGAATATTGCAGAGAAAAGTAGGGAGAAAATTCTTATTAAATTTTGGGATGAATTACAATGGAATAGAACCCTCTATTTATAGGGAGAGGGTGACTTAGCCACCAAGTAATAAACCCTAGAATCTCCCTAAATATAGACATTCACCATAAAAAAAATTCTATTTATAACACTCCCCCTTGAATGTCTATTCAACAGATAATGTGCCTCGTTAAAACCTTAACTAAAATAAAACCCAGTGGGAAAAAATTCTAGTAAAGGAAAAAGAGTACACATATCTAACAATACGCCTTTTGGTTGCCTCATTAAAAACCTTGCAAGGAAAACCCAGTGGGACAAAACCTTGTAAGGGAAAAAGAGTACAACGCGTATTAACTCCCCCTGATGAGAGCATCAATTCACATCCTTAAGCATTCGCATCCCAATCTTGTACACTAGCTTCTTGAAGGTTGACGTCGGCAAAGATTTGGTGAATAAATCCGCCATATTAACTCCAATGAATATGTTGCACCTTGAAAATCCTCGCTATCACATTATCATGCTTATAGTTATAGCAAGATACATATGTGCACAAATTGCACTGAGGATGTAGTACTTCAAGATCAAGAATTGTATATGCTTCAAGCAATTTAAATCATTTGGGGATTGTCATATAAGTATAGTCAAATAAGCCATTTAAATAGACTTTAGATGCATATCAACTTTTCATGTCATGCTAGACATATAAGATAAATAAAAGTGATTGCACACACTATTGACTTTATACTTTCAAGTGTTTGAACTGCAGGTCCAAAACAACATGTGTTTCATATGAAACCAATTCTACTTGAATTGTTTCTATAGACATAAGATTCTCATATATATATTTAGCGCTATTATCAATGTCGTCGACAAACATTTTATATCGGTTCCAACCTCCTTATTTTTCATAAAGACATAACATAGAGATCTCTTCAGTCATATGTTCAGGTACCTGAATCTTTCATGAGATTTTATGAAGTGTTATGTCATGTGATCTTCTAGATCACTTGCCTCCTTTATTATGATCATTTTGATCATTTGCTCACCTTCTTTATCAAGAAGTTTATTTGAAACCAATCTATCTATACGCTTTAAGCGTACCATAGACTTTGTCCTTCTAGGACTATTATAATATGAGCATTTGCAGCGAGAATATAGTTACTTTCTTTGGGTCAGCAAATGCGTCCGGCATGCTTTGTAATAAATTGCACATGAATTATCCTTTTATGAACTTCAAGTTCATATTATCTTATTCGAGGATCTAGATGTACAAATGATAATTCATTCCACATAACTTTTTCTCAACTGCTTATCATGTCTCCCCCTCATGTTAGAAAAACTAACTTGTTTTCCTCAACTTTGAGAACTCATCTTTGTGCGTTATGATATTAATCAAAATATACCCCGCACATCAATAATAATAAGATGGAATTATTTGGTTCCTGACCCTGAACCACTTATGAGGTGAGAAAATAATATACTTTCGTATATAACGTATATCAAACTGATATAGATAACTTTGTTCTCATAAGCAATAGTTTAGCTATTAAGTGGAGGCACTCAATAAATTCTTTTGCTAAACCAACTGTGATGTAAAAACCAACTTATCAAGATGATATCTTGAATAAAAAATCTGGAAATTATGCTCTAAATCAAATTATTGAGCAAGTTACCTCGCAAACACCATGTTGCGGATTAATAATAATCGCACATGTAACCATCTCATAGATGCATCTTATGTGGTAACATTGGCAGGTGAATGGACCCATATTCACCTTTGATATTTCCAGCATTCATGGAATTCAATCCCAATTTTAGTTAGTATATTAATTAATGAGAACAGGCAACATAAGAGAATTCGTAAAGAACTTTCTAGTTCTTTAATATTTACCCATGTGAATTCTCTTTTATTTTTGCACATCATGCTTAAATTGATATGGCTAAACTGATTATGCCAACTAGATAAATTATCAATAATGATAAAGACTAGGTTTACACCATGACGTGTGCAATTATCAATAAACTCCAAGTTTATTATGATAAGGGTTTTTATATCAATAAATATCCACTTCATTGTGGTATTCTTTTGTTTATGTAGTACAAATTGGAGAATAAAGCGGGTAGCTTTTCACATAAATATTACCCCGCTACAAGATGTAGTAATAGAAGATATTAAATCTTTCCTTTATTTATAGTCTCAATATAATCAACCGCTTTCGCGTATACTTTGGAAACTGAATAAGTTTCTTTGAGACTTACTACAACACAATATCTAATTGGTAATTAATTGTGTTTCTCCAAAATAGTCTAATTGGCTCTTGCAGAGTTCTCAATTAATTTTGTAGTACCACATATTCATCAACACCCATATGGTGAATATCTCTTTTAAAGAGAAAGTTATACCATTATGGTTATGGTCAAAATTATATGCAAGATCTGTTTCTTGCATTACCGTTGACTTTTAATAATCACAATGCCAAAATATTTTGGCGTACAATAGGTACGTGACCAATGACCATTCATGCCATAATAATGATATTATTTTCTTATATCATCTCAAACCTCCTTCTAGAGGTGAGTGTGGTATATACCACTAGCACGCTCATATTCTTCCAAAAATGAATATGTATTCTTAAATCAGATGTTGTCACATTCACATCATGAATAGACCATAATCATCTATATGTGCTTTATAAAATCTCATGTCAAATCGATGACAAGTATTTTCACAAGTGGAGGATTATTTTGAGAATCCTTATTATTCTCATTATCACAATGATGACGATTATAATTTCGTCTATTGCCACGTCCACATCCATTGATACATTCATAATGATAATTTTGTCTTCTTTCAGATTTATCACATACTGCTATCACATTCTCTTAAGGGAATGAGAATGGAGCAAATTCAATGGGACGGGTTCCTACTTTTTGTGCCCATAATCATACATGAATTTGATCATGACAAGACATAGAAACTTTTACCACTTCAGGTGGTTATAATTTCTTACAAACTCCATTAGAGTTATAATCAAACTTTGTTGTCTTTGCTTGTATTTAAAATCAAAGTATAGAATAAAAGAGAAAAATACGGTAAAATACTTACCTTAAATCCAGAATTTAATCATGAAGGAAGTTCATGGAATAATTGACAATCCTTATGCTCAATCCCAAAGCTTCTACTCAATTGGTTAGAGTGTCGTGCTGATAACGTGTTATAAAACAATAAAAGAAGAGGAAGAATATTGCAGAGAAAAGTAGGGAGAGAATTCTTATTGAATTTTGGGATGAATTACAATGGAATAGAGCCCTCTATTTATAGGGAGTGGGTGACTTAGCCACCAAGTAATAAACCCTAGAATCTCCCTAAATATAGACATTCACCATAAATAAAATTCTATTTATAACAGAAAAGAGGTTTTAAAAACTACTACGTACTACACTATTTTCGGAATACCAGAAACAATCACAAGAGTTATTTTATACTCCCACTTGAAAAGTTATCGAAAACTTATTCTCTTTTTCCTTATATAATAAGTCCAATTTTCTTACTGTTGCAATTGATTAATAACAAAACATATGGGTCCGCTTTCACAACTTTTTAAAATTGAACGCAAAAATTTATTTTACTTGTATCTATGTACCAATTTGACTTGAACTCTATAATTAATGAGTTACTTTTACGTTTTTGTACATAAATAATATTAAAAGTCAACTAATATTTTAGGGCTATTTTGGTCTACCAACATTGTATTCATGCTTTTATAATAAATAAATAAATAGAGATAGAGATTAGTGAATGGTTCTTGTATTTTGAATTTAGCTTGACTATTTTTCTGGTTTATTTTTTTTTTAAATTCCTAATTAATTAAGAGGGTCATTGATTTTGGGGCAACTCGAATTGTAGTTCCATGCAATTTTCCAATTGGTTGTTTACCAATTTACCTAACGCAATTCATGACCAATAAAATAACTGCCTATGATGATGATTACCATTGTTAGAAGGATTTATATAATTTGGCAATCATCTACAATCATCACTTGCAACAAGCCATTGATGAGCTGAAGAAAGAGTATCCAAACATTATACTCGTTTATGTTGACTACTACAATGCCTATCTGTGACTTACACAAAATGCTGCAAGTCTTGGTAAGTGCTTAAAATATCAGTTTGCTATTCCATGTTTATTTTTGCTTTTTTATATGTCTTTTAAATGTTCATACTATAGGTGGCAAAGTGAAGAAAGTCATATGTATTTACAAACTTTATCTTGATTGAAATTCGTTAAAGGATTTGACAAAAACTCACTACAGAAAACTTGTTGTGAATTAGTAGATTACAATTATGAAGCAAGTGCAATATATGGAGCTCCAGGAGTTGTAGTGTGCGCTGATCCCAATGGTCGCATCAGTTGGGACGGAATTCATTCGACAAAAGCATCATATAAATGGTTGGCAAGATGACTAATTGATTACCTGTTATTCAAACTTAAATAACAAGTTTGATTTCTTACTTATTGTTAGCATATTCAAATAAGCTATCCTTCAATTTATTTATTTTTACTACTAATTACGGGCTAGCCAAGCTTGAATGTAGAAATTGGTGTCGAGCATTTTGTATTCTTCGAAATATTAAGTATTCTAAATATTAGTGATCCACTTCAACGTTGCATAAACAGAACGACGTTGATGACCCAAACGGATATAATCAACTTCAAGCAAGCAATGTTAACTAAAACTATGAAGTTATTCATAATTAGTTTATAGTAAATGATATAAAACATGACATATAATTAATATTTTTACATTTACTGATATCTATGCTGATCCCTGTCACCATATATGACATGATTTTAATGTTTTAAGAAGCTTTTACCGCGAAATTACTTGGTTCTAGTGGTTGTGTTAGTTATTTCGATAGTTGGATGGTTAATGCAGGGCTTGTGGGGATCAGAAGAGTTGAGTTTGGAGGGATTCTTGCAAACTTCGAAAGAGAAAATCTGGTGTTGCATCCAGTTCGAAGCGGTGTCACGTAACACCGCTTCATCGGAAATTTTAATTAAATAATTTTGCAGTAGATGGCATGCGACAGTAATGACCTACATATTGTTTGAAGTGACACCACTTTACAACATTCGTTGTTAGTTCAAATGGTCAAGCCATTGATTTAGACAGCACATGATGAGTTTTCATTTTTTGAGCCTGCTTCTCTTAGAAAGAGGGGCTGATATTTTTTGAGATTCGAACCGTTGAGGGGCTGATATTTTTTAGGATTCGAACCGCAAACATCCCCATGAGACAGAGGATGCTTTACTATAGAAAAATAATATCAATTCTATTTGACACCTTTTAAACACTCAATTAGGAAAAAACCCTCCTTCGATTAGCAATTTTTATTTGTGCTGGCTTGCTGCTACCATGTTCGGCTTTTCATTAATTGTGACACCGTTTATTAAAAATTTTGCGTATGCCCCTGGTTGCATCAGGTACAACATTGTTGCTGTCTCAGAAATAGAAAGTAATAATTCACTTCATGCATGGTTGCAGACAGTGGCAGACCCAGAACTTTATGCAAGCGGGTTCAGACACATACTGAAATCCTCGGCCACAATCGACAGTATGAGCGACACTGAGTTAACAAGCAGAGTTTACTAATTTGCTCTTTTTATTTCGGTTCTTAACAAAATTTGAAAAAGAATTTTATGCGCTACTCTTTATTTTGTTTCAAAGTTGCACTATATAAAATAATTTATAATTTAACCTAAATTTTAACAACAAATCTATTTACCTTTATAAATTTGGAATTTATTAAAACTTTAGAAATTTCTTACAAGTTTTATCATGCAATCGTCAATGTGATCTATATTAAAAAAAACTAAAATTAATTACTTTATTAATTTTAATTCAACTCGCGCTTCGAAAGAGAGCTAAGCTAAATTAATAATTTTGTAAAAAAAGTTTCAAAATTATGAAAAGATTAATTTAAAATAAACAAAGAAAGAAGACAAACAAGAGTTAAGAATTAAATTTTCATATTTAAAGGATGTCAAATTTTGATAGAACAAAATATGAAGGAAATAAAAATAAAAACCAAAAATCAATTATTATTATACATTCAAAAACGAAAATTTTACACTGCTCCAGTCTTAAACTTGAAAAGAGTGAACAGGTGTATGGTAGTATTACCTGGCTTTCCCTGATTTAGTGAAAAATAAGAAACATGAGGGCCCAGTAAAGCTATAGAAAACTAAAAAGGAGGAGAATGGTGTGAGCCCATTTTAAAAAAAAGTATCGACTTGGATAATAGCTTTTCTTATGACATTTACATATAAGAACATAATAAATAGAGATAAGGTTCTAGGTACTCACTTGCAGAAACAGAATGAAGTTGATGATTCAAATGGATATAATATATCTATTTTAAGCGAGCTAGCATTATTAATGAACATGTAGAGCTACGGTTAGATAAAGGGCCTAAGCTACGAAGTCTACCACATCTCCTACATGTAGTTTCTCGGCACGTATGTTGCTATTGTATATCGAGTCATATTGTCTACGATTTTGTAAAATAATATTATCAAAATAAAGATTTCAGTAAAATAATTATACACGAACGAATAAAGTGCAAGTTTCTGTAAATGATTAATATTGATCGTTGTATAATGATTGTTTGTTGTCGCCAAGATAATTGGATATCAAATAACTCCATATGAAGATGACAAATTAAACTTTAATTAAGTACATGTATTTTTCTTACTTATTTTGAGTTTATAAGTTACAAACATGTAATGAAACGTATCTCAACTAATGTTTCCTTATAGATGATATTCCTGATGTAATATAATTTCATCTGTTTCGATTGATTTCTTTCATGATTACAACTCTTGTTTATCAATATTAATCTCTCTTGAAAGTGCAACGTAAAATTGGGCATGTAAAAAAAGTATATAAATCCCCAAGTAAGTTATTTAGAAATTTTAAATTCTTAGAAAAGTTACCTAGGGATTATAATTTTGTTTGTAAATTACTTGCGAATTCTTTCACAAGAAAATTTTGATTAAGTAGTGTCAACAAAAGAAGTTTACTTGAAATTTTTTATGGGAAAAGTCTACAAGTAATTTCCTGTAACGACCTAGCCAATTGTTTTGAGAGTTGTAGCCATGTCTTTCATTTACTGCTCATTTTATGCTTAATAGTTGCTATGTGACTTTCGGGGGTAGTTGGTTCGGTTCCAAGGAAGTTTCGCAGCGAGTTGAGACACTTAAGCCTCATTTGTTTCTTTTTTTTTTTTGTAAGATTAAGACGTCTGAATCTGAATATCAAGATGTGTATTAAGATTAAGATATCTGAATCTGAATACACATCTGAATATATTAAGATGTGTATTAAGATCTGAATAGAAATAATTAAGACTGTTTGATTTTTAACATCTGAATGTATAAAATTTTGTCTTTACCCATAAAATTCAAATGAAATACTAACTAATCTAATATTCTATCAATAAAATATATAGTTTTTTAAAATATGATAGTTGTTGGTGCTGATGGTTAACGAGTGAATGCCGACTAGAGGCGGTGGTAGTTTTGGTTGATGATGATGGCTCATGTTAGTAGCTAGTAGTAATTGGTAGTGGTGGCGATTATGATTGAGGATGGTGGTGGTGGGTGGTGATAGTTAATAATATCGGGTGGTGGTAGTAGTTGTGATTGAGGAAGGTGTTAGGTGGGTGGTGGTAGGGTTATATTGGATGGGGCAGTGCCAATTGGTNAGTACTATCTCCACCCCCCCCCTCCCCCCCCCCCCGGCCGGAGATAAGTACCAACTCTCCCATCTTGCCCACCTCTGTTCACATCTTTCTTTCATTCTATAATCCCTTGCTAAATCGGTGAGGACTTATTCCTTGCACACAAAGATAAACCCAAATAAGTAGTAGGAAGACATCCTATCTCACAGCCCATCACACCACCCAGTATTTTGATGTTTGGAACTCTATACACTGGGAAAATAAGACTTTTCCTCCAATTGACATGAAGGCCAGACACTAATTCGAACACAGTCAGTATCACCCTTTGATGTTGAAGTTGTTCCAGTGTGGCATCACACATCACAAGCGTGTCATTTGCATACATAAGATGAGAGATTTCCAGTCTGCTCAGCTGTGTCCACTGTTGTCCATCCTGAAACCCTAATGCATTCATTCTGTTTAGGGATCTGTAACATGTATGTCTATTGAAAACAACCTCTCTACCCTCCCAGTGTAGGGATAGGGGTAAGGTCTGCTTACACACTACCCTCACCCCACTTGTTGGACTTCACTGTGTCTGTTGTTGTTGATCTTTAACATGTGGCTGAAACATTCGATGGCCATGATAAAAAGAAAAGGAGACAGAGGATCGCCTTGTCTCAACCTCTTTGAGAAGGGAAAATACCTACTGGAGTTCCATTTACCAAGAGAGATTATCTGATAGTGTTGATGCAGTAAAAGAGCCAGCTCCTCCATTTCCTTCTGAACCCCATTTCTTTTAGAACATTGAGGAGAAAATTCCAATTCACATAGTCGTATGCTTTCTCAGTGTCCAATTTGCAAAGAATACCAGGTTTATTTTCCTTCGTCCTACTGTCAGCACTTCTGTTAGCAATAATAACTGCATCCATAATCTGCCTGTTTTTCCAAAAGCCATCGATGGGTTATCTACCAGCTTATGAACCCCCAGCTTGAGTCTTTCTGTCAGTACTTTGGCAAGTATTTTGTAACAGCCTCCAATGAGGCTAATAGGGCTGAAATCTCTTAGCTGCACTGCCCCTGGTTTCTTTGGGATTAAAGCAATGTAGGTAGAGCTGAGACTTTTTTCAAATCTCTCTCGTCTGTAAAACAAATTCACAGCATTCACGACATCTTCCTTGGTTATCATCCACATTATTATGACACTCATCTTGTGGATGTGTTGGGTTTTAGAGGCCCAAAATTCATTCGCAAATAACATTGCTACTCACATACTTTCTTCTTGGCAAGTATCCTCCTGTCACATAACCGGTAACCCGGTAGCACTCTTCCACTTTAGCCATCGCTTGATAATTTTGTATGTTACATCTTTGTCTATCCGCTATCGTGCTATTCTATTGTAAGATTTGAGTCTATGTATTCGAATCATTTGCGTTTTAGGCACTTCAAAATCGTCTAACCTACCTTAGTTTCATTCTTACTAATGTGGCTAAACTTATAGTGAAAATATTTTTCTTACTTATTTTAAACTCTTGCTTTCTAGAGTGTTTCTCCTAGTTCAAGTGGTTGGTTGGCAGTCTATTTGTACGTGTTTAATTTTTGCCTTGCAGAGATGATCCAGAACTAGACAGTATGTTGAAGGAAAGAGTCCGATGGGGTGACCCAATGGCACATTTGGTTAAGGTGATTTTTTTTTTCTGACCACTTTCTTTTTGCAGGCATCTACTCTATCTGTGCTGGGGTGGATGATTGCCAGTTACTGGATTTTGTGTGTTTTTCATGATGTGAGTGGTTCCCTTTAGCTCCTTCTGTGTCTCTAAATATGGTTACATTCTTGGATGTTGCAGAAAAAGCACTTAGAGCCAAGTCTGCCGGACTTTGGAGCTAATGACAAAATGAAGGACTCAGGTTTTATAATCCCTCAGGAAATACCTTCTCACAGTTGGATAAAAAGAGGATTGGATGCGGCACCCAATCGTTATGGTATAAGACCAGGGCGACACTGGGATGGGGTTGACCGAAGTACAGGTATATGATCTCTCATCTCTTCTATAATAAGATGGTCTTAGGCCTCATTTGTTTTTTTAAGATTAAGACGTCAAGATGTGTATTAAGATTAAGATATCTGAATCTGAATAAACATCTGAATATATTAAGATGTGTATTAAGATCAGAATAGAAATAATTAAGACTGTTTGATTTTTAACATCTGAATGTATAAAATTTATCTTTATTTGAAAATTAATAAACATAAAATTCAAATGAAATACTAACTAATCTAATATTCTATCAATAAAATATATAGTTTTTTAAAATATGATAGTTGTTGATGGTGATGGCTAACGGGTGCCGATTAGAGGCGGTGGTTGGTGGTAGTTTTGGTTGATGATGGTGGTTCATGCTAGTAGCTAGTAGTGATTGGTAGTGGTGGCGATTATGATTAAGGATGGTGGTGGTGGGTAGTGATAGTTAATAATATCGGGTGGTGGTAGTAGTTGTGATTGAGGAAGGTGTTAGGTGGGTGGTGGTAGGTTATATTGATGGGCAGTGCCAATTGTGGTTGTTGATGGTTAAAAAGGTTGACCGGATATTGACTTATGTGTAAACGGATCCGGAATGGAGTTTTGATAGTTCTGATAGCTCTGTTGGGTGATTTTGGACTTAGGAGAATGTTCGGATAGCGAATTGGAGGTCCGTAGTTGATTTAGGCTTGAAATGGCGGAAGTTGGAAAATTAGAAGTTTTGAAAATTGAGAAGTTTGACCAAGAGTTGACTTTTTAGTTATCGGGCTCGTATTATGGTTCCGAGAGTTGAAGTAGGTCCACTTCGTCATTTATGACTTGCGTGCAAAATTTGGAGTCAATCGGACTTGATTTGATAGGTTTCTGCATCGATAATAGAAGTTGGAATTTCCTAGTTTTCCTTGGGCTTAAATTGAGGTGCGATTCGTATTTTTGATATTGTTTGATGTGATTTGAGGGCTCGAATAAGTTCGTATCATGTTTTAGGACTTGTTAGCATATTTGATTGAGGTCCCGGTGGCTTCGGGTGGAGTTCAGATGGGTAATAGAGCACGTTTTGAATTCGAAAGACTGATGTAGTGCACCAGGTCTGGTGTAATCGCACCTCCGGAATTTTGATCACAGGTGCGAGCTCGTAGAAGCGAACAGGGGAGCACAGAAGCGGTCTGGGTAGGGGGTGTGCAGTGGTCTCATGTGCGAGGGTATTTTCGCACCTACGTGGCGGCAGATGCGGCGTGTGGGGCGGAGAAGCAAAATTCGATGAGGAGGTAGTGGAGCGCAGGTGCAGAGGAATTTCCGCAGATGCGGACTCGCATCTGCGCATATGTGATCACAAAAGCGGAAGTAGTGGCGTCGCGGTCAACAGCAGAAGCGAGGGAAGTGTCCGCACCTGCAAGACCGCAGATGCGGCTAAATGAGTCGCAGATGCGATAACACTAGGCAGATTATATTAATTCGAGGGTTCATGATTTTTATCATTTTTGGACATTTCAAGCTCGACAAGGCGATTTTTTTGAGGGATTTCGAAGGGTTTTTTGAGGTAAGTCACTTGTGGTAATTTTTTATTCAATAATCTTACTGCCCCATTGAATTTCCCACCTAGTTTCTTTGTTTTTGGGGTGGAATTTTGGGAGTTTGAGGCTATGAATTTTGAGAGTTAATTTGGGGATTTGAGTGACGAATTTGTGGTGGATTTTGGTAAATTTTGTATGGTTGGACTCGCGGTTGAATGGGCTTCCAAATTTTGTGACTTTTATCGAATTCCGAGACGTGGGCCCGGGGGTCGACTTTTGAGTTGACTTTTTGACTTTTGATTAAGAATTAAGCATTTTCACACGAAATTGTTTCCTATAACTTCAGTTGATCGTATCGAATTGTTTGTGGCTAGATTTGAGGCATTCGGAGGCCGTTTCGCAAGGCAAGGTCTTGTTGGAGTAGAGTTTGGCATGGTTTGAGGTAAGTAACACTTTTAAACTTGATTTTGAGGGTATGAAACCCCGAATTTCGTGTTATGTGATTGGTGTTGAGGTGATGCACATGCTAGGTGACGGGCGTGTGGGAATGACCGTAAGAATTGTGACTTGGTCGAGTCCATTAAACTGAGTAGTTGAATAATCTTATTGTTACCTGTATTTTCACCATTTGTTAGAGCAATTGAGCTGCTAGTCATGTTAGAAATCAAATTTAGGCTACGTGTTGGTACTGTTGGGACCCACAAAGGTCGTGTTACATGGTGAATTATTTGCTTAATTTTCCATTTTTTACTCAGTCTCAGCTATTATTTTCATATTATATCTCAGTCTCTGTTGTCCTTTATTGATACATCATACTATCATTGTTTGGGCTGATTATCATGGTTCTTGTGAGCCCGAGAGACCGGAGAAATTAATGACCGAGTGAGGCTGAGGATCTATTATGAGTGATATTCACGGGATCGGGCTGCACGCCGCAGCAGGCTTTATTGATTCATGCCAAGATTTGGTTTATTATAACGCTTGGTTTGGATCTGCCCCTCCTGAGTCTGCACATCCACAGTGGGCGCAATTGCCAGTCATTATTTACATTTGGGCTGGATCTCCCCTGGTTTACTTGCGTTTGGGTTGGATCTTCCATGTTCTATGTTGAGTTTTATTGCAAAACTTGAAAGCATGTCTAAATTCTTGTATCATTACCTGTAGGTTATGAATTTTTGAGATATCACTGTCATATTTTCCATAAATTTCTATACTGTTAACGTTATATGTATGATGTAATACTTGAACGCGTCACTACTTTTAGTAAAAAGGTTAGATTTGTTACTTATTGAGTTGGTTTTACTCACAGTAGACCTTGCACTTCATATGCAGATCCAGGTGCTTTCGGTTAGGGCGGTTACTGATTCTCGGAGTTCAGTCATTCGGAGATTATCGAGGTAGCTGCCCTGGCGTCCGTAGAGCTTGAATCTCCTCCCCTATCCCTCAGTCTTACTTATCCAGTTTTAGTTTTTCATAGATAGTATTTTACACTTGTGTTGTACAGATGCTCATGTACTCAGTGACCCCTAGTTTTGGGAACTTCTGCATTGAGTTATGGTATTTTATCCAGTTTTATGAGAGCTTTACTTATTTAAACTTATTTAGTATATTTTAAATTTCAAAATGTTGGTAATGTCTAAGTTGTCGGCTTACCTAGTACCATGATAGGTGCCATCACTATGTGACAAGTTGGTTTAACAGCCTAGGTTACATAGGTCTCACGAGTCATGAGCAGGTTTAGTAGGGTCTTGCGAATCGATACAGAGACATCTGTATATATCTTCAAGAGGTTGCCAAACCCTTAGGAAAACATCACATTCTTATATCCTTGTCGTACGGATTTGTTGATGTCGGGAACTAAACTTATGCTATTTATTCTCTCACATATGGTGAGGGCACATGCTAACGGTCAAGACAGATAGCCACGAGTACCATCGGCTAGGGCCACGAGAGACCGGGACCGTGGTAGGGGCAGAGGTGGAGCTCGCACAATAGTTAGAGCAGCACCTGCAGATCCACCAATTGCTCTATCTCAGGAGCAGGTTCCAGATATGGTTGAGCTGGGGCTAGCTCAGGCACCAACTTTGCCTATTGTGATTCTAGCCTTCAGGATGCTTTGGCTCAGATACTGTGTGCACTAGCCTTGCTTAGGCAGTTTCTGTTCAAACTGCGCCAGCCACTTCTTAGGTCGGGGGAGGTACTAAGACTCCCGCTACCCGTACTCCAAAGCAGGTGATGTAGGGACTTTAGACACTAGGGGTACTACCAGCCCAGCCGGGTGCAGTTGCTCAAGCCCCAGGTGGGTCCCGTTATGACTGATGATGAGTAGAGGAGACTAGAGAGATTTGGGAGGCTGCAGCCTCCATCATACAATGGGGCTGAGTCAGAGGATGCCCAGGACTTCTTGGATAGGTTCCAGTAGATTCTTTGCACGGTGGGTATTTTGGAGACCAGTGGGGTCTCATTCACCACCTTTCAGTATAGTGGGGCAGCCTTCAGATGATGGGAGGCCAATGGGAAGCGCAGGACAATCGGCGCAGCACCACTTACACGACATGAGTTCTCCATTCTCTTCTTGGAGAAGTTTGTTCCACAGACCTGTAAGGAGGAGCTTTGTAGGCGGTTCGAGCAGCTACGTCAAGATTGCATGTCTGTGACCCAGTATGAGATGAGGTTTTTAGAGTTGACTAGTCACACAGTTTGGTTGGTCCCACTGAGAGGGAGAGGATTACGAGGTTCATTCATGGCCTCTACTATTAATTCCATTTTGTTATGACTTGGAAGAGTGTATCAGGTGCTATTCGACGAGGTGGTTGATATTGCCCGGCGACTAGAGATGATTCGTAGTTAGGAGCATGAGGAGAGGGAGGCTAAAAGCCCTCGTGGTTTGGCTGGTTTTAGTGGTGTTCCTTCTGGGGGACAGTCCTATCACAGCAGGGGTCGTTCTTATAGGCCCGCTCAGATGGCTCATCTAGTTCATCATGGTGCATCATCTGGCCATGGTTTGTACAGTGCTTGACCGGGTCAGTCACCTCTTAGTGCTTTCCCAGCGCAGAGTTCAGTTCAAGGTTCATCTGCACCAGGTTCATCTAGTAGTTATTCTGGTCCACGGGGTATGCCTCAAAATTTGCCACCATTTTTTGAGATGGGATGTTTCGAGTATGGAGAGTTGGGTCATGTGAAGAAGTTTTGTCCCCGCCTTACGGGAGGTCCAGTTCAAAATAGGGGTCAGGCCACGATTTCAACACCAGTTACTTCACCACCCTCCCAGCCAGCTCGAGGTGGGGCTCAGGCAGCTAGGGGTCGCCCTAGAGGGGGAGGCCGATCAGGTGGCAGTCAGACCCGATCCTACGCTATTCCTGCCACGCCAAATGTCGTTGCTTCAGACATAGTGATCACAGGTATTGTCTCAGTATGCCACAGGGATGCTTCTATATTATTTGAGCCTGGTTCCACTTATTCATATGTATCATCATATCTTTCTCATTATTTGGATATGCCTCATGAGTCCTTAGTTTCATCTGTTCATGTATTTACGCAAGTGGATGATACTATTGTTGTGGACCACGTACATCGATCATATGTAGTGACTATTGAGGGCTTGGAGACTAGAGTTGATCTATTATTGCTTATTATGGTTGATTTCGACGTGATCTTGGGTATGGATTGGTTGTCTCCATGTCATGCAATTCTGGATTGTCATGCTAAGACTATGACATTGGTGATGCCGAGATTACTAGGGATCGAGTGGAGAGGTTCTCTGGATTATGTTCCCAACATGGTGATTTCTTATTTGAAGGCCCAACGGATGGTTGAGAAGGGGTGTTTGTCTTACTTAGCCTTTGTAAGGGATGTTGGTGCTGATACTCCTACTATTGATTCTATTTTGGTGGTGCGAGACTTTTTGGATATGTTTCTTGCAGACCTGTCGGGCTTGGTGTCGGGCACTCAGCCCATTTCTATTCTTCTATTTCGTATAGCACTAGTTGAGTTGAAGGAATTGAAAGAGCAGCTTTAGAAACTTCTTGATAAAGGATTTATTAGGCCTACTTTGTCGCCTTAGGGTGCACCGGTTCTGTTTGTGAAAAAGAAGGATGGTACTATGCAGATGTGTATTGACTATAGGCAGTTAAACAAAGTTACAATCAAGAACAAGTATCCTTTGTCACGCATTGATGATTTATCTGACCAACTTCAGGGAGTAAGGGTGTTCGCCAAGATTGATTTAAGATTTGGGTATCACTAGTTGAAGATTCAGGACTCGAATATTCTAAAGACCGCATTCAAGACCCGTTATGGTCATTATGAGTTCCTTGTGATGTCATTTTGGTTGACCAATGCCCCAGCAACATTCATGCATCTAATGAACAATGTATTTCAGCCATATCTCGACTCATTTTTCATAGTATTCCTTGATGATATCCTGGTGTACTCACGTAGCCGGGAGGAGCATGCCCAGCATTTGAGGGTTGTGTTGCAACGGTTGAGGGAGGATAAGCTTTATGCCACGTTCTCCAAGTGTGAGTTTTGGCTTAGTTCTGTGGCGTTCTTAGGGCACGTGGTGTCCAGTGAGGGGATTAAGGTGGATCCAAAGAAGATAGAGGGTGTTCAGAGTTGGCCCAGGTCGTCCTCAGCTATTGAGATTCAGAGCTTTTTTTGCTTGGCCGGTTATTATCGTTGCTTCGTGGAGGGTTTCTCATCTATTGCATCACCTTTGACCAAATTGACCCAGAAGGGTGCTCCTTTCAGGTGGTCGGGTAAGTGTGAGGAGAGCTTTCAGAAGCTCAAGACTGCCTTGACCATAGCTCTTGTTCTAGTTTTGCCTTCAGTGTCAGGCTTTTATACAGTGTACTGTGATGCTTCGCACATTGATATTAGGTGTGTCTTGATGCAGGATAGTAGAGTGATTGCTTGTGCTTTGCTCCAGTTGAAGCCCTATGAGAAAAATGACCTTGTCCATGAGTTGGAGTTGGCAGCCATCGTTCATGCATTGAAGAATTTGAGGCACTATCTCTATGGTGCGTCTTATCGGTATTTATAGATCATCGGAGTCTCCAGCACTTGCTCAAATAAAAGGATCTAAATTTGAGACAGCAGAGATGGTTGGAGCTGCTAAAGGACTAATATATTACTATTCTGTATCATCCTAAGAAGGTCAATGTGGTGGCCGATGCCTTAAGTAGAATGGCGGACAGTATGGGTAGCCTTGCATTTATTCCTGTTGGTGAGATATTGCTTGCAGTTGATATTCAGGCCTTGGCCAACCAGTTCGTGAGATTAGATGTTTCGGAGCTTAGTCGGGTTCTAGCTTGTGTGGTTTCTCAGTCATCCTTATTTGATCACATCAGGGAGTGCCAGTAATGATGATCCCCATTTGCTTGTCCTTAAGGATAGGGTTCAGCACGATGATGCCAAGGATGTTACTATTGGGGATGATGGGGTGTTAAGGATGAAGGGTCAGATTTGTGTGCCTTATGTAGATGGGCTATGTCAGTTGATTCTTGAGGAGGCCCACAGTTCGTCGGTATTCCATTCATCCGGGTGCGGCGAAGATGTAGCAGGACTTGAGGCGCCACTATTGGTGGAGGAGGATGAACAATGATATAGTGGGGTTTGTAGCTCGGTGCCTAAACTGTTAGCAGGTAAAGTCTGAGCATCAGAGATCGAGCGGATTGCTTCAGAGGCTTGAGATTCCAGAGTGAAAATAGGAGTGTATCACTATGGATTTTGTAGTTGAACTCCCCCGGACTTCGAGGAAGTTTGATGTTGTTTGGGTTATCGTGGATCGGTTGACCAAGTCTGTGCATTTCATTCCAGTTGGAACTACTTATTCTTTGGAGCGATTGGCTGAGATCTACACCTGCGAGATTGTTCGCCTTCACATTGTGTTGGTGTCCATCATTTCAGATCGGGCCACGTGTTTTGGGGAGCCGTGCAGCGAGAGTTTGGCAAATAGGTTGAGTTGAGTACAACATTTCACCATCAGACGGACGGGCAATCTGAGCGCACTATTCAGATATTGGAGGATATGCTACGCGCTTGTGTCATAGATTTCGAGGGTTATTAAGATCAGTTTCTGCCACTTAGAGTTTTCCTACAACAACAGCTACAAATCGAGCATTCAGATGGCTTCGTATAAGGCTTTATAGGGGAGACGGTATCGGTCTCCAGTGGGATGGTTTGAGACGAGTGAGGCTAGGATATTGGGTACTGACTTGGTTTAGAATGCTTTGGACAAGGTTAAATTGATTCAGGATCGGTTTTACATGATGCAGTCTATATAGAAGAGTTACGCCGATTGGAAGGTTCGTGATGTTACTTATATGATTGAGGAGAAGGTACTGCGCAAGGTTCCACCCATGAAGTGTGTTATGAGGTTCGGAAAGAAGGGCAAGTTAAGCCCTCGCTATATTAGGCCGTTTGAGGTGCTTCAAAGGATTGGAGAGGTGGCTTACAAGCTTTCCTTGCCACCTAGTTTGTCGAGTGGTCATCCAGTATTTCATGTTTCTATGCTTCGGAAGTATGTTGGTGATCCGTCTCATATTTTGGATTTCAGCAGGGTTCAGTTGGATGGTGATTTGACTTATGATGTGGAGCTAGTGGCCATTTTGGGTCGGCAGGTTTGGAAGTTGAGGTCAAAGGACATAGCTTCACTGAAGGTGCAATGGAGAGATCAGCCAATTAAGGAAGCTACTTGGGAGACCGAGCGGATTACGCGGAGCAGATATCCACGCTTATTTGAGACTCCGGGTATATTTCTAGACCCGTTTGAGGACAAACATTTATTTAAGAGGGGGAGGATGTAACGATATGGCCGGTCATTTTGAGAGTTGTAGCCTCGTTCCTCCATTTACTGTTCATTTTATGCTTAATATTTTCCATGTGACTTGCCGGGGTAGTTGGTTCAGTTTCAATGAGATTTCGAAATGAGTTGAGACACTTAGTCTCAAGGTTGGAAGCTTAAGTTGAAAAGATCGGCCAGATGTTGACTTATGTGTAAATGACTCCGGAGTGGAGTTTTGATGGTTCCGATAGCTCCAATGGGTAATTTTGGACTTAAGAGTGTCGGGGTAGTGAATTGGAGGTCCATAGTTAATTTAGGCCTGAAGTGGCGAAAGTGCGAAAATTGAAAGGTTTGACCGAGAGTAGACTTTGTGGTTAGAGGGCTCAGATTTTGGTTCCGGGAGTTGGAGTAGGTCTGTTGCGTCATTTATAACTTGGGTGCGAAATTTGAGGTCAATCGAATGTGAATTAATAGGTTTCGGCATTGATTGTAGAAGTTGGAATTTCCTAGTTTTCCTAAGGCTTGAATTGAGGTGTGATTCATGTTTTTGATGTTGTTTGATGTGATTTGAGGGCTCGAGTAGGTTTGTATCGCATTTTAGGACTTGTTGGCATATTTGATTGAGGTCCCGGGGGCCTCGAGTGGAGTTTGAATGGTTAACAAATCAAGTTTGGAATTTGAAAGACTGATGTAGTGCATCAGGTCTGGAGTGATCACACATTCGGAGTATTGATCGCAGGTACGAGCTCGCAAAAGCGAGCAGGGGAAGAGGTGTGAAGTGGTCGCAGGTGCGAGGGTATTTCCGCACCTGCGCGACCGCAGATGCGGCATATGGGGCGCAAAAGTGAAATTTGATGCGGAGGCAGTGGAGCGCTAGTGCAAAGGAATTTCTACAAATCCAGACTCGCATTTATGTGTGTGTGATCGCAGAAGCAGAAGTAGTGGCTTCGTGGGCAACCGCAGAAGCGAAGGAAGTGTCCGCACCTACAAGACCCCAGATGCGGCTAAATAAGTCGCAGGTACGAAACACTGGGCAGATTATATTAATTCGAGGGTTCGTGATTTTTATCATTTTTGGACATTTCAAGCTCGGGCTAAGGAGATTTTTGAGAGGGATTTCAAAGGGTTTCTCGAGGTAAGTCACTTGTGGTCATTTTTATTCAATAATCTTGTTCCACCACTGAATTCCCCACCTAGTTTGTGTGTTTTTTGGGTGGACTTTTGGGAGTTCGAGGTGAGGGATTTGCAGAGTTAATTTACGGATTAGAGTGATGAATTGGTAGTGGATTTTGGTAAATTTGGTATGGTTAGACTCGTGTTGAATGGGCTTCCCGATTTTGTAACATTAAACGTATTCCGAGATGTGGGCCCGGGGGTCGAACTTTTGTTGACTTTTTGACTTTTTATTAAGAACTTAGCATTTTCATACGGAATTGTTTCCTATAGCTTAAGTTGATTGTATCAAATCGTTTGTGGCTAGATTTGAGGCATTCAGAGGTCGTTTCGCGAGGCAAGGGCTTGATGGAGTAGAGTATGACACGGTTTGGGTAAGTAACACTTCTAAACTTGGTTTGAGTGTATGAAACCCCTAATTTCATGTTATGTGATTGGTATTGAGGTGACGTATATGCTAAGTGACGGGCGTGTGGGCGTGCACCATAAGAATTGTACTTGGTTGATTCCATGGAACTGTATAGTTGAATAATCTTGTTGTTACCCATATTTCACCATGTATTAGAGCAATTGAGCTACCAATCATCGGCAACGGCACCAAAATTTGATGAGCGCAAAACATAACACAAAATTATTGCTCGCTAGTCAAAGATATTATAGATTAATTATCGTCTCCACAAAGATTGGATTTAAATCGTGTTCAAATATTTTCCAGTTGATTAGTATCCAGGAAAAGTAACACTTGATTTGATGACTATTGTCACACCTCCTTTTTTCGCTACTACACCCCGTGAAGGGTATAATAAAAGGAGTTTTTCCAGTTAAAGGACAATCGAAACGAGATTCATTTTATTGAATCAGAGTCGCCACTTGGGAGATTTATGGTGTCCCAAGTCACCGGTTTGAATCCCGAATCGAGGAAAGGGTTTGACTCTGTTTAACAGTCGCGAACCAGAAATCCAGGTAAGGAATTCTGTTAACCCGGGAGAAGGGGTTAGGCACTCCCGAGTTCCGTGGTTCTAGCATGGTCGCTCAACTGCTATATTTGGCAAAAATCTGATTTTAGTACATGTTATCCTATTGTGCAATTTTAAAAATTACTTACCGCTTTTAGCTAAATTTTTTTAAGAAAGTGAACGTCGTTTAAAAAAATATATTTTTGGATCGCGTCACATGAAATGCACCCGGATCCTCGACACATTTTTATTCAACGTTTTGGGATTTGGATTTGGGTTTCATGAAATGCACACCCGTATTTAGGAAAGTAAAATTATAAAAGAGCGCGCCTAAAGCGACTAACGTGTTATTATCTTTGCGGGACGTCGTGAAATTCGCTAAACGGCACGTCCCGAATTCTAAGTATTTTAGTATAAGCATTTAAAGAGGGCCGCGCAATTTATGGGTTTTATTTGGCGTGGCGCACCTCGTTTTATTATTTAAAGGCCAACCTAAAGCAAACTACGATTTTCTATTTAATTTGTCTCTAAAAGGGTCTAGTTGATTGGCATTATGAAATTCGGGCTTCAGGTTCAAGTCCGGATTCAAACAAAAGGGAAAACCTCTTAATTTGAACCTGCTACCTAACTCGAAAGCCCAAATCTATATTACATTACACTATGAATTAAGGCCTTTAAGCCAAATCCAAAATAAAGAATCAAATGGGCCTGCTCAGGAAAAGTCGTTAGCCAAGTGGGCTTCGAAGCCAGCCCATAGAAAAGGGAGTTGAATTACTTAGTATTTGGGCCTGTGATTGGCCCTCAGCGTTTTGGGCTTGTGACTGGCCCCAATAATTATTTGGACAGATATCCCTTGAGATCACAAACTTCAGGGCTATCTCACTATCCATTTCATGAACTGAATTCCTAAAAACCCAAAGAAGCACAGATCTAACGGATCATACCATACGAATTTGAATCAAAACAAGCTAAATAAACGTAGGATAGTAGATGATCCATCTGATATTTGTACATTGAATAACTGACTCTGTAACACGCCAACCTCAGGGATCTATTGGTATAATTAAATTAGATGATACATAAGACGTAGCTACTGATTTTTGAATGAAACCCATAGATTGTTGAATCAGAATAAATTATGATTTCCAGTTCAGTTCTGATCCTTGAATTAACATAATAATGACCTCTGAGTCACATACTATGAATGATGCTCCTATTAATTTCTTGTAACACATTGATTACTCAGTTATAGATCATAGATGCATGTTTACGACCTCCATACCAGTTTCATACTCAAACAGTCCTCAATTAAAGAATACTCGAACTAAGACTAACACTAGATGACACTCATCAGCCCAAGTCTCAAACAGTCCAAAGTATGTCCAGTTTAATTACAAGGCAAAATCTATCGAGATTCATGAAATTACAGGAAATCTACTATGAAAATTGACAGAGAAAATTGCTATGCTGCAATTCAATTCATGTCCACAACTTGGAGATTACACGATGTGTGCCTGGAATTGTAATGAAGAAGAAGAGAAGAGGAAAATCAGCAGCAGTAAAACAATGGAAAATCAGCAGCAAACAGCTCACAGCAAAGCTCAGGAAATAACCAAGGATGACAGCACTAATAGTTAACCCAAAACGAGCTTAAATGAACCCAAGCACGTCCAAAATTGAACCAGTAGACTTCAGAAAGTTTCAACAAATCAGAACTTAGGCTAGAAGATGCAAATCAACTACTAGAACTCGAAATTGATCCAAAAATGCAATGGAACAGTGTTTCGCTGGAGTTTTATGTTATATTTTTGGATTTTTGAGGATCTACTAATCTAATCTAAGGAAGAATTTTTCAGATGTTAGACTACAATTTTTGTTTTGATTTTTGCTTTTGAATTTCGAATTTTCAGGTGTTCAAGGCTTTGGGGAATTTTTTCTGGGGGGGGGGGGATTTCAGATCTGAAACTTGTTGGGAATTTTTCAGGTGTGCAAACTTTGGGGCATTTCTTCAGAGATCAAAACTTGTGAAAGAAGGTAAAGGGGGTTGTTTTTATAGGTAGAAAATCAAGGGGAAGCTTCTAGATTTCATTACCCATTTTCCCCCTCTTTTTATTTTCAGTTTTTACTCAATAGCCCTTCATTTCCTGACTTGTTTCTCAAGTTACAACATTAAGTTCTGAAATTTTAACTAAAAACCCTCTTCTAGGTGCTTCTAGTGGCTTCTATTTTCAGTTTCCAAAGATTCCTTAAATTGAATTCCCTAGACTACCCTTTTTGATTCTGAAAATCACCAACTAAACCGATCCCTTTTACCTTAATCCCCTAACCCTGGTTAACTAACTACAGGCTGGACTTAAGCAACTAATACCAAACAAATTCTCAGAAAGAAATTGATTCTAAAATCAGCAATTGAACATTAAAATTAATCCAACAACACCAACTGTTTAATTGAAAACAAACATAAAAATAGAGAAAAGTTGGAATCATAACAGACCAAAACCATACTCAAAGTTGGATAGAATACTAGCCCTAAAATTCTAAATCGTTTAAACATGCAGGCAATTAATCAGCATGACAAACTATTTAGCTAAATCTTCATTCAAATAGTAATCAAATTAATGAAAGCGGCAAAGAAAAATGAAGCAGCATGACCACGAATACCAAAACAGTAAAAGAAAAGAAGAAGAAACAACAAAACAGAGAAGAAAGAAAAGGAAACAAAAAAAGAAAAAATGGAATAGACATAAGAACTCACCAACTAGACTCAGACTTAGGTGAAAGACCCTTGCATGCTCAGGTTTCCAATTGAACTTCAAACCTTGAACCTTGGATTCAATATTCGAGGGGCTCATAGGGTTTCGAAGGAGGAGAATGATGGATTCATGATGAGTGAGGTCTGGTGGCTTTGGAATGTGAGTTTGGTAGGGTTTGGGTGGCGGCGCCGCCGTGCACGGTGGTGGCGGCGCTTAGGGTTTGGTATATTCGAGGTGTTCCAGTGATGTTCGAGGAATTTCAAGCACGTATATGAAAAGAGGAAGGAAAGAGGGCCCTGTGGTGAAAATTTGGGTGGGTTTGGAGCTTTACCGCCACCGTGGGCAATTTCCGGCGGCAGTTCGCGGCGGGAGACGACGGGGATTAGGGTTTGGATATAGGGTAATGAGAGAGACGAAGAAGGGGGTTGGGGGAGGGGTCTCCGACCATTTTATTTTAAGATGTCCCTAGTTCTGAGCCGTTGGATCTAGTATCCTCGACGGCTCAGATCTATCCTCACCATACGACGTCGTTTCGTTGATGAAGGGGGACGGACTGGGTCGAAGAATTTGGGCTGGATTGGGCAAAATTGTTTGGGCTGGGATTTTTAGACAAGAACTGGCCCAATTTTGGGCATTTTGATTAGAGCAAGACCCAATTCCCTATTCTAAACTCTTTTCTTTTGATTTTTGTTTATTTATTATTTTTCTGAATTTTGTTAAATGCAAGAAATAAAAATAAAAGACCCAAAGCGACTCTACAATTGTACTACTTAATTGAAAAATAAACTAATTCCTTATTTAAAAGAAAACTAAAACAAATTGAAAGTAGAAATGCGAAAGAACCATTTTTGTTATTTTCTTCATTTGAAAGTAACTTAATTACTAATTAATCCTAAAATATGAAATTAAAACCCTAAGCGCAGCGGCCAAATATTTTTGTACTTTTATGAATTAAAATGTGCAAACAAAACGCCAACAATTAACCTAAAATGCCACAAAAATTCACGAAATTGCAAATAATAAAAGAAATTATTTTGTTTTGAAACTATGGGAATGATTCATATAGGTGAAAAATCACGTGCTCACAGTATACATGGCAGGTGAATCGGCCCATATTCACCTTTGATATTTACAACATTCATGGGATTCAATCCCAATTTTAATTGGTCAATTAATTAATGAGAACAAGCATTATAAGAGAATTCGTAAAGAACTTTCTAGTTCTTTAATATTTACCCATGTGAATTCTCTTTTATTTTTGCACATCATACTTAAATTAATATGGGTAAACCAATTATGCCAACTGAATAAATTATCAATATTGATAAACTTCAGATTTACACCATGACGTGTGCAATTATCAATAAACTCCAAGTTTATTATGATATGGGTTTTTATATCAATAAACTTCTACTTTATTGTGGCATTCTTTTGTTTGTGTAGTACAAACTGAAGAATAAAGCGGGTAGCTTTTCACATACATATTACCCAGCTACAAGTTGTAATAATAGAAGATATTAAATCTTTCCTTTATTTATAGTCTCAATATAATCAATCGCTTTCGCGTATACTTTGGAAACTGAATAAGTTTCTTTGAGACTTACTACAATACGATACCTTATTGGTAATCAATTGTGTTTCTCCAAAATAATAATAATTGGCTCTTCCAGAGCTCTCAATTAATTTGGTACTACCACATATTCATCAACATCCGTATGGTGAATATCTCTTTTAAAGAGAAAGTTATACCATCATGGTTATGGTCAAAATTATATGCAAGATCTGTTTCTCGCATTATCGCTGTCTTTTAATAATCACAATGCCAAAATATTTTGGCGTATAATAAGTACGTGACCAATGACCATTTATGCTATAATAATGACATTATTTTCTTATTTCCTCTCAAACCTCCTTCTAGAGGTGAGTGTGGTATATACCACTAGCACGCTCATATTCTTCCAAAAATGAATATGTATTCTTAAATCAGATGTTGTCACATCCACATCATGAATTGACCATAATCATCTATATGTGCTTTATAAAATCTCATGTCAAGTCGATGACAAATATTTTCACAAAGTGGGGGATTATTTTGAGAATCATTATTATTCTCATTATCACAATGATGACGATTATAATTTCGTCTATTGCCACGTCCACATCCATTGATACATTCATAGTGATAATTTTGTCTTCTTTCAGACTTATCACATACTGCTATCACATTCTCTTAAGGGAATGAGAATGGAGCAAATTTAATGGGATGGGTTTTCACTTTTTGTGCCTATAATCATACATGAATTTGATCATGGCAAGGCATAGAAATTTTTACCACTTTAGGTGGTTATAAATTCTTACAAACTCCATTAGAGTTATACTCAAACTTTGTTGTCTTTGCTTGTATATAAAATCAAATTATAGAATTTCAAGAATTTAAAAGAGAAAAATAAAGTAAAATACTTACCTTAAATCCAGAATTTAATCATGAAGTAAATTCATGGAATAATTGACAATCATATGCTCAATCCCAAAACTTCTACTCAATTGGTTAGAGTCTCGTGCTGATAACGTGTTATGAAACAATAAAAGAAGAAGAAGAGTATCGCAGAGAAAAGTAGAGGGAGAGAATTCTTATTGATTGGGATGAATTACAATGGAATAGAACCCTCTATTTATAGGGAGAGGGTGACTTAGCCACCAAGTAATAATCCCTAGAATCTCTCTAAATATAGACATTCACCATAAATAAAATTCTATTTATAACAATTATTATTTTTTTCATATTCTTAATTCATCTTTCTTCGAACATATACTAAGTAGGTATTTGGATATAGATTTAATTGAAACCTCAAAAAAGGAGTTTTTAAGGTATGTTAACAAATAATCTTTGAATGTTGGAAGTTGTATTTGGAGATGAATTTTACTTGAAAAAAGATAAATTTTTGTGAGTGAAAAAAAATCACCGAAAAATTGGCCTAGACCAGTTTTTAGAACTGGAAAAATTTTCTTCAAGAAATTTTCATAAAGTGACCAAATTTCATAAATAAATAATGTTCTCCCCAAAAGTACTTTTGAGAAATGTCAGATTTATCAAGCAATGAAAGATTGAAGAAGAAGAAGAAACGAACAGAAGAAGAAATTTAGAGAGAAAGATACCGCTTCTCATTTCTTCAGTTATATAAAAAACACTGTACAGAGTAAAGCATACATACAGTATTTCTAACTAACACTTCGAACTAACTAGCCACTTATCACATATACAGCTACAATCAGCTTATACGTCAACACTCCCCCTTAAGTTGATGTTGTGAATATATTCTTGACTCCAAGTTGATTCAACAGAGCTTCATGTTGTGTCTTTCCAAGGCTTTTAGTCAGTAGATCAGCCAGCTGATCCTTTGTTGAGAGATGATGAGTTTTGACTACTCCTTGACTTAGTTTTTCCCTTACAAAATGACAATCTATGTCTATATGCTTGGTTCTTCATGGAATATTGGATTTGCTGCTATTTGAATGGCAGCTTTGCTATCACAGAACAGATCAACAGGTTGTTGCACTTCAACTCCTAGTTCCTTAAACAACCCTATTAGCCAAGTAACTTCAGGTACACAAGATGCCATGCTTCTGAATTCAGCTTCAGCTGAACTTCTAGCTACAGTCTCCTGCTTCTTGGATTTCCAAGACACCAAAGCCTCTCCAAATTTCACTAGGTAGCCAGTAATAGATCTTCTGGTCTGTAGACATGAGCCCCAATCAGAGTCACAGAAGGCTTGTAGCTGTCTAGCTCAAGTTGATGGCATTAAAAGTCCCAGGCCTGGTGAAGCTTTCAGATACCTGACAATCCTTAGGGCAGCCTCCATGTGGGATTGTTTTGGAGCATGCATATACTAACTTAGCACCTGTACTCCAAATGAGATATCTGGCCTTGTCATGGTCAGATATAGAAGTCTCTCTACCAATATTTGATACTTTCTAGCATCTTCTAGTATTGGATCTTCATGAGCTGCATCTTTCTTGAATGCATTATCAAACTCTATTGAAGTAAGCTTCTGATTACATTCAAGTGGAGTTCCAGCTGTTTTTGCTCCCCCTAGGCCAAGCTCAGAAATTAGCTCCAGGGAATACTTTCTTTGACACATATGTATACCCTTGCTTGATCTTGCAAATTCAATGCCTAAGAAGAACTTCAATTCACCTAGGTCTTTCATTTTGAATTTTTTCTGAAGATCACTTCTGGTTTTATTCAAGAGCTCATTGTTATTTCCTGTGATGATCAGGTCATCTGCATATATAAGGATCACAACTATGTCACTTCCTTGATGCTAAGTGAAAAGGGAATAGTCAAAATGACTCTGGACAAAGCCAAGTTGCTGCAAAGCTTCAGTAAGCTTTAGATTCCACTCTCTTGGTGCTTGTTTCAGGCCATACAATGATTTCTGGAGTTTGCAGACTTGATTAGACTCCCCCTGTCTAGCAAACCCTTCTGGAATAGTGATATAAACCTCCTCCAAAAGATCTCCTTGCAAGAAAGCATTGTGTACATCCATTTGATAGATGAACCAATGCCTTGAGGCTGCCACAGCTATCACTGATCTAATAGTAACCATTTTGGCAACTGGTGAGAAAGTTTCTTTGTAGTCCAACCCAGCTTGTTGACGGTAACCCTTGGCTAATAGTCATGCCTTGTACCTCTCCACTTCTCCTGATGACTTATACTTGACTTTGAATACCCATTTACACCCAATAGCTGCTTTACCCTTAGGAAGATCAACAATAGTCCAGGAGTTGTTGTTGTCTTCTAGTGCTGCAATCTCTAGTTTCATGGCTTCAATCCACTTTGGATCTGCAGTTGCTTCCCTGTAACTAGTAGGCTCTACAATGGATGAATAGGAGTTTAAGGCAGTCTTATATGGTAAGGCTAGATGATTATAACTGATATAGGAAGAAAGAGGATAGGCACAGTTGGATTTTTTTATGGTGATAAAGTCTTGCAACCACAGAGGTTGCTTTACATGTCTAGTGGATTTTCTGAGTGGTGCAAGCTGAGAGGAAGATTCAGTAGAAGGAGGTAAATTGGTGGGAAGTTCTTCTGAAATGACATTACTAGGTGAAGGTGATGTGTTGATGAAAGATGGTGCAGGCAAATGAGTGTCTGGAAGCAGTTCTTCTTGTATGATTTGGGAAGTCGTGCTATTGGGAGAGATATTGGGACTGATCATTGGAGTGTGAGTGTCAGGAATGGGCTCTAGCACAGGAAATAAGGGAAGAGTAGAAGGAGTAAAGTGTTTAAAGGGAAATAAATCTTCTGAACACCACATTTCTACTTACAAAGAATGATCTATCATGTAGATCATAAAGTTTGTATCCTTTTTTAGTAGAAGAAAACCCCATTAAAGCAGCAGAGATAGCTCTAAGTGACATTTTATCAGTGATGTTGGGATTTGATGCGTAGGCAAGGCAACCAAAGGTTTTAAGATGATCAAGGTTAGGAGGGTGTGAGTGCAGCATTTGAAAAGGAGATTTATGATTTAGGGTGGTAGAAGGTAGCCTGTTAAGCAGATAGACTGCAGTATCAACACACTCTCCCCAGAACTTCAAAGGCACAACACCTTGAAATCTTAAGGATATGGCTACATTAAGAATGGATCCTTGTTTCCTCTCTACTACACCATTTTGCTGAGGTGTATAAACACAAGAACTTTGATGCACAATGCCATATTCCTTGAGTAACTCATCAAACTGAGAATTAAAAAACTCACAGCCATTGTCTGTTCTTAATGTTTGAACATTGGAATTAAACCTATTCTTCACTAAGACAAGAAAGTGCTTCAGAGTGACAAAAGTTTCAGCTTTATTGTTCAACAAAAAAATCCAAGTATACCTAGAGAAGTCATCCACTAGAGTGAGAAAATATCTCTTCCCATCATGTGTGGGTACTCTATAAGGCCCCCAAACATCCCCATGCACAAGCTGGAAAGACTTATTTGAACTAGTAGTGCTAATAGGAAATGGAAGTTTAGACTGTTTCCCTAGTGGACATACAGGGCAGTGATGATTCTTATCTAGTTTACAGTGTTTCAAAAACTCTATTTTTTTTGAGCATATCTAGAGGAGCATGACCTATTCTATTATGCCATACAGACAGTGGTAATTAGTAGACACAAAATAATACTTTTCTTTACTGTCAACCTCTTGTAGCTGTGATTGAGTAGATGGTGCTGTAGGAGTTGGAGATGACTTCAGATAGTATAGTCCACAATCTTCTCTACCAATCCCCCTCACCTGCCCACTGAAGAGGTCCTGGAATAAGCAAAAGTCAGGAAAGAATGCCACACAACACTTCAGTTCCTTTGTCAGCTTTGATACAAACAAAAGGTTAAACTTGAAGTTAGGAATGTGT
>NW_017670414.1:283994-287278 GCF_001879085.1 Nicotiana attenuata | reverse complement strand
TGGCCCAATCAATTTCAGCAAGCTAAACAAACAAAAGTTTTTTTACCAACTATAGCTAAAGCTTTACTACCCTAGTTTATTATAAATGAAAATCCTTTTAATATATTATTTTCTATAGCTATCTTTTAATTTTTATAGCAAAATATATATTTATGGTTACTTCCTATCATTAAGCCATTAATCACACTCTCTAATATTTTTCTGTCTCATTCTTTATATAAAGCTACCTCCTTATTAAACCTAAACAATTTTTTTGACTGTTAAAGCTAAAGACGATGCTTTTGCTGGAGGCGGGTATCACTTTGGTGATCTAGCAGTTAAGCATCCCGGCGGATGTATAGAAATGAAAGACAAATTAAAGGACATCATCATTTCTGGTGGTGAAAACATAAGCAGTGTCGAGGTCGAGGATATCCTATATCTACATCCAACAATACTTGAGGTATCTGTAGTGGCAAGGCCCGATGAGCAATGGGGCGAGTCGCCATGTGCATTGGTGACATTAAAGCCTGATGTGAAGAAAACAGATCAACAACAGTTGACGGAAGATATTATGAACTTTAGTTGATCGAAAATGCCTAAGTACTGGGTTCCAAAATCAGTTTATTTTTTATTGTTATATTTGGATGTATTTATATGTATTTGAGTTCATACAACAACATTTTTTAAATACATTATTAGTTCTAATTGTATTCATCTGTATTTTCAACCTAACTGTATTCATCTGTATTTAAAATAATAATATAATTAAATACAATAAAATACTCTCAACACAAATAGAAAACCAATGAATACAATCAATGAAAAGTATATAGATTGTAGACGTGACTTTTAGATGTATTTAGATGTATTAAGATTTTGTTAGAGAAACATAGCATGAAGAAAAGCATATATTATGAATACAACAATATACATCCTGTATTTTTTAAATTCTACCATGAATACATTATACAATTAGCCAGAATACATATCCATACGGTTGGATACAACAAATTGGTGAAGAGGTTGTAAGTATAAACCACAAAAAAAGGATGAACTAAATCTCTGAATATTGCTCTATTTTTGGGTGTTTTTCGTCTGAGAAATCTTTTCCTTAACTAGATTAATAATTTTGCGTGTTATAATTGAGTTTTATGAGATATATTAGGAGTCTATCACATTAATTGATTCACTTTCCATTTTTAAACAGCTGGAGAGGCCTATTTTTACGTTGTATTCATGAATACATCTCATGATTACATATGAATACAACGGATGATAGCTGGCATGCCCTATTTATTCGCTTAGTTTTGCTACTGTATTCGTGAATATAGTAGCTTGAATACATTGAATACATTCCATAGCAACTGAAAAGATAGCTATAGGAAGTAATTAAGTAAATGGTAGCTATAACAAGTTAATAACCACTAAACAATAGTGGTTTTTGAAAATTTCTTAACAAAGAAACTGAATTTTTAAATTGTTGGGGCCTCAACTTATTTTCTGGACCATTCACATTATTAATAGTCTGCTTGGCCAAGCCGCAAAAATCAGCTTATTTTGAGAAATGCTTTTCTCTCAAAATTACTTTTGGTGAGAATTAGTTTGTGTTTGGCTAATTAATCTGAAAAGTACTTCTAAGCTACAATTAGTATTTGGCCAAGCTTTTAAAAACTCCTTCTATGTGTATTTTTCTCAAAAGTGCTTTTGGAGAGAAGCTACTTTTCTACTTCTCCAAAATTGCTTATGCTTCTATGCAACATCATTTTTTTTCTTCTAAAAGTTTAGTCAAAATACTTTTTTGAAAAAAAAAAATGCTTTTGGATTTGAAGAAGTTTGGTCAAACAGGCTAACTATGGGGTGTCAAGGGGCCGGGGCCGGGGCCGGGCCGGGCTAGTGGGAAAGGAGACCGGCCAGTCTTCGTACTGGTCTGGTTACCGGTTTCAAAATGTCACGACCCAAATCCACTACGGGTCGTGATGGCGCCGGACACCGTTGTCAGGCAAGCCAACTAAATTATCAATTAAATTCTCTTTTATTACCTTTGAAAATCTAAGAGTTTTCCTTCCATTTTTCATATATAAAATAATCTCTGTTTCAATTCAAATTAAGAAATAACTATTAACACACATCTTTCGAAAAACCATCCCAGAACCCGGTGTCACAAGTGCATGAGCAACTACTGATAAGGAAAATAAATTACAATGTCTGTCCGAAATACAGTGGACAGAAAATAAATAAATAAAGTACTGGAAGGGAACTACACTAGCTGCGGGTCGCCTCGAACAATGCAGCTCACCTAGTCCCCAAATTATCCGAGCTGCTATCTAGTGTAAAATATACCTGTGCAACAAAAATGCACAGAAGTGTAGTATGAGTACGTAATCAACGTACACTCAGTGAGTATCCCGCCTAATCCCGAAGGGGTAGAGACGAGATGGTCAACTTGACATTCTCTAATAGTCCAATGATTATTTATCCTTAATATACATATTAAACAGTGGATTTATTTTTTAAACATAATTTTAATCCAGATAGAGGAAACAAGTAAACACGTAATTCTTTCATAGGAAAATTTTCAGAGTTTCTCTTTAAATATACTCCAAATATTTTTAAGCCACAAAAGGGCAATAATAACTTAATTAAGTCCAGGCAGCAACACAAGCATGCACAAATCATACCGAGGCGACGGCCCGATCCAACAGAAATAAATGTGCACTTGCCGAGGGTCGACGGCGCGCCTATAGATGCATCTATTAATCTGCCGAGGCGTTCGGCCCGTTCCAAAATAAACACACACACAGTCAGACAATCAGTCAAGAAGTCAACATGGAGCAATTATCCAAGAAAGGCCAATTCTCTTTAAAAATTTGAGAAAACGAAGCTTAAGTCTTTTTTAGAAATCCATTTATTAATTTAATGTGATCTAAGCAATTCAACCATCAATGGGTTCACAATTAATTCAAATATAACATGCTTTTGGGTCCTAGACTACCCGGACAATAGCATAATAGTAGCTACGCACGGACTCTCGTCACCTCGTGCGTACGTAGCCCCCAAAAATATGAGCACTTAACCCGTCTAACTCACCTATGGGGTAAATTCCCCCTCACAAGATTAGAAAGGAGACTCGCCTCGCTCCGAAGACTCATAACCGGCATTCTACATTCTTCCGAAGGCTTGAACCGACGCACAATGCACCAAAACTAGCCAATTAACGACAAACTAATGAGAACATGCTCAAATACTTGTTAGAAATTCAAATTATACAGATTCCCAACTCCGCTTAGTGAAATGACCAAAAT
>NW_017670414.1:234822-283979 GCF_001879085.1 Nicotiana attenuata | reverse complement strand
GCGCGGCTGACAGACTGATACGTACCATCACAAATCACTTACATAACCCGATCACGCTGCAGAAACTGACTGCCAACACCCATATGCCAAATTCAACTATTGATAATCAATTTACCTTCTTCTAATTCCTCCTTGCTTGCCGTAAAAATAAGACTAACTCCATTCAACACATAACATACTCCATCTACACTCGCCCCGAGTGACCTTGAATCACGAGACCAGGCCGTCTCCATCCCCACGAACTATTCCACATCACTCAAACGCTACGCCACAAGTCGAAATATCATAGAACATCCTGGGCACCTTCTCATAAGCTACTACAAAGGTTGGTTCTTAACTGTACTTATAGGATCGAAATCATTGGGCACCACACTTTAACTTCTGAATTCACTAGGACCATTATTGAGAGCCACCCGCTCTGACTTGGTCGCGAATATAATTCACTCCATGAATCTTCTAGCACATTAATACCACTCCCCTTTAAACCCGCTTCTATACAAGGCATAAATTCTGAATCCTTTCCCAAGTTCGAACATAAGCCCATAAGGCTAACCATAGCACATCCTTAATAATTCCTCCGCTCAATTCATCTCTTATGTTCTTTTCCCGTAGCTAGAATAACCCATCAACATACTAATAACCATAAACCTTGCAAGTAATCAACTCTACAACCCCATCACAAGCGGTGGGACTCTCCCACTTAGCTTGAAGCCATAATTTCACCAATCTGGAACTCACTTGTCCTTTTTATCTCTTATTGACATAATCTTGCACAATCAACCGCCAAAATTCTCGAGATCTCTCTGTAAAACCCCCTTCTTATGCTCTAAATAATCCACCACATTCGCACGATCGATCCTTTTGCTACATACCCGATAAGATTCTTCGCAGAAGACTCACCAACCACGCGACTGCTAATCTGCTCACTTGGCTAACCCACCTATAGAAGGCTCTCCCGGGCATCTTCCAACACTGCTGCACAGGGTACAATTACTACGACATCAATGACCCTTCCTGGGTCTGGGCTCACACTCCAGTTGCACAGGTCCATTTTACCCCTTGTGGACATCATTTACATGCGCGGCAACATCCTTCCAATTCCAAGTTATGCTGCATCCTTCTTCACTTAATCGGCTCCTTTCCGTTGTATTAAATCTCCTGCCGCATGATAGCTCTTACTTCTAATCAATTCCGTAGGCCCCAATAGCCAAGCACCAATATTCCCAAATCACTCCAACTCTCCTTAAGGTACGTGGTCCTTCCACTGCAAGCCCATATGCATCTCCGCCACTCTCCCACTTTGGCGGAGCTCATCCCCTTAATCGACTACTTTAATCTTTGCTTTATATACCTGGCCTTTTAACAATTTAAGACTCCGCCTGACATTTCCGACATGCCCTTCTCATCTTTTGCTGCTCAGTTGTTGCCTTAATAAAATTCATCTTCATAGAACTTGAATGCTCAATTTGCTACTAACTCCAAACCTTTCCGAAGGTCATCCTTCTCGAACCGTCAACATTAGAAATACTGATTCAATCCTGAACCACCGGATCTTGCGGTTTCTGATAGTTGTATCTCCGATACTATTTCACAATACCTTACCTCAAAGGCGAATTGTCGAAAATCATAACACCGACAACTCAATACGTCCAATTAGGACGACGGTACCCCAATATAGAGGAATAATTCCACCACGCTTGCAATTACCAAGTCCAATTACTTCCACCAGTCCACCTGACCCTCCTTAGTTCGATTACCTTTCCCCCTGCCGGGAATAACGTACTGAATCTCTCGATTATGCACTGAGTAAACCTCCCTTGAAATCATTCACTGCCCTGACACGTGGGCAACACCCTACCATCATATTACTACTGCAGAATAGTCATTCATAAGCATTGCGGCAACTTGTGCCTAGCCTCAAAGCCCTCGAAAATACCGCTACTGGGCTGAAATAATAAAATATTCTTCTATAAGGCGACAACAATAATCTGATCAGCTATACCGGGAGAAACATCCCGTATCACATCTGTAGTACCATTACGGTTCTTCAATTTCCGATTTATAACAAGCGGTTCGCGTCGCATAGGATTGAGTAAGAAAGAAACAAAGACATAAGCCTCTCATGAAATCGAATCGCACGATAAGGAATCAAGAAGGGAAGTACTCCTAACAGTCCTGCAGCCTCCCGAGGATAAGTACAGACATCTCCGTACTGATCCGCGAGACTCTACTAGACTTGCTCATGACTCGTGAGACCCTGGGAACCTAGTGCTCTGATACCATATTGTCACGACCCAAATCCACTACGGGTCGTGATGGCGCCGGACACCGTTGTCAGGCAAGCCAACTAAATTATCAATTAAATTCTCTTTTAATACCTTTGAAAATCTAAGAGTTTTCCTTCCATTTTTCATATATAAAATAATTTCTGTTTCAATTCAAATTAAGAAATAACTATTAACACACATCTTTCGAAAAACCATCCCAGAACCCGGTGTCACAAGTGCATGAGCAACTACTGATAAGGAAAATAAATTACAATGTCTGTCCGAAATACAGTGGACAGAAAATAAATAAATAAAGTACTGGAAGGGAACTACACTAGCTGCGGGTCGCCTCGAACAATGCAGCTCACCTAGTCCCCAAATCATCCGAGCTGCTATCTAGTGTAAAATATACATGTGCAACAAAAATGCACAGAAGTGTAGTATGAGTACGTAATCAACGTGTACTCAGTGAGTATCCCGCCTAATCCCGAAGGGGTAGAGACGAGATGGTCAACTTGACATTCTCTAATAGTCCAATGATTATTTATCCTTAATATATATATTAAACAGTGGATTTATTTTATAAACATGATTTTAATCCAGATAGAGGAAACAAGTAAACACGTAATTCTTTCATAGGAAAATTTCCAGAGTTTCTCTTTAAATATACTCCAAATATTTTTAAGCCACAAAAGGGCAATAATAACTTAATTAAGTCCAGGCAGCAACACAAGCATGCACAAATCATACCGAGGCGACGACCCGATCCAATAGAAATAAATGTGCACTTGCTGAGGGTCGACGGCGCGCCTATAGATGCATCTGTTAATCTGCCGAGGCGTTCGGCCCGTTCCAAAATAAACACACACACAGTCAGACAATCAGTCAAGAAGTCAACATGGAGCAATTATCCAAGAAAGGCCAATTCTCTTTAAAAATTTGAGAAAACGAAGCTTAAGTCTTTTTAGAAATCCATTTATTAATTTAATGTGATCTAAGCAATTCAAACCATCAATGGGTTCACAATTAATTCAAATATAACATGCTTTTGGGTCCTAGACTACCCGGACAATAGCATAATAGTAGCTACGCACGGACTCTCGTCACCTCGTGCGTACGTAGCCCCCACAAATAGGAGCGCTTAACCAGTTTAACTCACCTATGGGGTAAATTCCCCCTCACAAGATTAGAAAGGAGACTCACCTCGCTCCGAAGACTCATAACCGGCATTCTACATTCTTCCGAAGGCTTGAACCGACGCACAATGTACCAAAACTAGCCAATTAACGACAAACTAATGAGAACATGCTCAAATACTTGTTAGAAATTCAAATTATACAGATTCCCAACTCCGCTTAGTGAAATGACCAAAATACCCTCGGGCCTACGTGCCCGGATTCCGAAATTTCTCGAAGGAAAAGGTTACCCATGACCTTAGGAACTCAAATATATGATTTTCTCCTAATTCCATACTCAAAATCGTAATCAAAATCCAAGATTTCTAATTTCCTAGGTTTTCAACCAAAACCCCCAAATTTACACTAATCTTCATACTTAAATCCATACATAATTGATATATTTAACACAAAAGTGATGGGGATAACATACCTTGACATTGACGACGAAAATCCCCTCCTTGAAGCTCTCCAAAATCGCCCCAAGCCATGAAAAAGGAGAGAAATGAACTCCCAATCACGATTTTAAAACATGCCTACTGCCCAGCATTTTTGCTTCAGCGGAACCCTGTCCGCTTCCGCGGTCCCGCTTCTGTGGACCGCTTGCCGCTTGTGCGGCTCCCATCCACTCCAGGCCTTCCGCTTCTACGGTCAGCCTACCGCTTCTGCGGTTCCGCATCAGCGGATCAAGGGCCGCTTCTGCGGTCCTGGCTGCCCTCGCCCTCGTCCGCTTCTGCGGCTTCTTCTTCGCTTCTGCGGGGACGCTTCTGCGGTCCTATTTCTGCAGAAGCGGAAATGCTAGATACCAGATCCCTTCAGCTATTCTTCAACTTCCAAATTTGATCAATTAGCCACCCGGAATCCACCCGAGGCCCCAACCAATCATACCAACCAGTCCCAAAACACATTACAGACTTGCTCGAGGCCTCAAATCATAACAAACAACGCTAAAACAATGAATTAGACTCCGATTCAAGTTTTATGAACTTTGAACTTTCCAACTTCTATTTTCGATGTTTAAACATATCAAATCACGTCCGATTGACCTCAAATTTTGCACACTAATCATATTTGACATTACGGACCTAATCCAACTTTCGAAATTATATTTCGACCCCCATATCAAAAAGTCAACCTCCGGTCAAACTTTCCAAAAACCTTCAAATTTCTATCTTTAGCCAAATGGCTTCAAAATGACCTACGGACCTCCGAATTCACTTCCGATCGCGCCCCCAACTCCAGAATCACCATACGAACTACTCCCAATCTCGGAATTCCAAACGGACATCGATAACTCTAAAATGCACTTCAAACCAAACTTATGAAATTCCTTCTAAAATGCTAACTTCCACAATAGGCGCCAAAACGCTCCCGGGTTATCCAAAACCCGAACCGGGCATACGCCCAACTCCGAAATCATCATACGAACCTGCTGGAACCTTCAGATCCTGATTCCGAGGTCGTTTACTCAAAATTCCAATCTTAATTCATTCTCCCAACTTTAAGCTTCCGAAATAATAATTCTCTTCCCAAATCAACTCTGGACTTCCCGAAATTCAATTCCGACCACGCGTACAAGTCATAATACCTGAAATGAAGCTGTTCATGGCCTCCGACTGCTGAACGGAGCGCTAGTACTCAAAACGACAGGTCGGGTCGTTACACAAAATATCGATTTTACCGGCTCCGTGCCTCGACGGTGAAAATTTGAAACGGAACGGTTCCGGGCCTAAGGGGCCGGGCCGCGCCGGTTTTATTTATTTATTTATTTATTTATTTATCTTTTGTGTATTTTATATAACTATCATAATTTATATTAAGATAAAGTAAATGTGTAAAGTATAAAAATAATCTTATAAAATGAGTGTTTGAATAAATTTCAAAGGCTTTAAAAGCCTTATATTTTGAATTTTGAAAAAAAAAACTTCAAAGGCTTTAAAAGCTTTATATTTCAATATTTCATTAAGAATTTAAGATAAAACAAGGAAGATGGAAAAAAAATTTAACTTATAATTTGCAAGTTCTTTTTTTAATTCAAACATGCAAATTAAAGTTTACATTATACAACAACTAAATTAAAGAAAAAAGAGTAAATTCAAATTTTAATTATTAAATATAAATCAAGAAATTCAAAGGTTTTGCATTGCCTTAGTAAGTTCTTCATAATCAATATGAACTTCTTGGCCATCTTCTAGAGTGTTAAATTCAGATGGGTTACCATGTGTTAATATATCTCTAAGTTCCTCGTCTTGTGGTTTATCAACATCTTCGTGTCCTTGATTTCTTGGTTCCGATCTAATCCAATCTCTGAAACATACTAAAACTTTCAAATCATTGCTTCTCAATGAGTGACGGGTGTCTCCTAGTTGTTGTCTTGCTTGACTAAATGCACTCTCTTATGCAACAATTGAAATTAGCACACATTTAGCACGTCCCGAGCCATAGCGGAAAGAGTAGAAAATTGCTTTTCATTATCATGCCACCATGCCAACAATGAAAATTCCTTTGTGCGAGGCTCTGTTTGCCTTTGCAATTAAGATTGAAGTTCATCAATCTTCCGACTACTTTTTTGAGTGGAAGAAAATGTAGACCAAATATTAAAATCATCAAAGCCTTCATCTTCATCCATAGTAGCAAATGTAGTAGAAGTAGTACAATGAATAATGGGATTAACATTGCCTAGATTAATAACAGCATTATCAATTATATTTGCATAATAATTATATAATTGTTGTAAATAATCATTTAGCTTGTTCATACAACAATATATATCTAAGGTTTCAGTCCAATCTCTATAAAAGTATATAAAGCATTGATTAATTGGTGACAATTAGACATCTTAATAGAAGGATTTAAAACAACGCCAATTAAGTAAGTAGGAGGAAGTGGAAAGAAATATTTTTTGAATTTTGCTTGCATTTTTTCAACAGCATCCTTATATTTTTCTTTCTTCTTAAATTCACATAGTAGAAAAGAAACTTAAGCTATATGTACTAAGTCATAGTAACAGTAGGGTAATATGCTCCAGAAAACTCAACAGCAGCTGTATAAAATTTATGTATAAATTTAACAACATCATCAATTGCCTCCCAAGTATTAGTTGTTATCATACGGTTTGGATCAGTACAATGTGCACTAGCAACTTCAATTATCGGCAATCTATATTTGTAGCAACATTTTAAAAATAAGTATGTATAATTCCATCTAGTAATAATTTCATCTGGAATGAATCTGGGGTTAAGGTTATGTTCGGTACACTTAGTCTTAAATTCTCTAATTCTAGATTGTCTAGACTTTCTAGAATAACACCAACTGCTCTTCTAATATGAGTAATCTCACTCAAAAATAAATCAAGGCCGCTTTTAACAGTTAAATTATAAACATGACATGCACACCTAACATGAAAATTTTCGTCAATTGGTGGTTTCAAATGCATTCTTAGTATTGAAATAGCGGTATTATTGTTAGAAGCATTATCAAAAGACATACACAATACTTTTCTATTAAGATTGTAAAATGCAACAAATTCACAAATAGTAGTACTTATAAGAATAGCAGTATGACTTTGATCTTCATCATATTTAAAAGTGATAATATGTTTTTGCATACAATAATTATCTTCTATCCAATGGCATATAATTGTCAAATAATCATATCTATTAACATGATGGCCAATATCAGAAGTTAGAGAAACTCTACAAGGAAGATGGTCAAACAAATAACTGTACGTACGTCTGATATTGTCCATGAAGTCGAAAGATATCAGATTACAAGTACTTCTAGGGATACCTATAAATAAAGGATTATAAATCCTTTGAATATACATAATAAGATATGATAAAGAAGCAAAAGAAAAAGGTAGACAATACAAATCAATCATTTTTGCTAACTCCTCACGATCCTTTATTTTATCATATTTCATAAGTCATCTGCTAGGGTTTAGAGTTTCTTGATTTTAATCTAAATCAGAGCCCATTCTATAGGATGAGTAATTCTCATATGTCTACTAAGTGTCTCAGTCCCCCCAAAACTTCCTCCAGTCTTATGTTTAAAATCATCTTTATAAATTTTGCATCTACCTCTATCAGTATTCTCTATTTCGTCAACATATTTCCAAACTTTACTTCTCCTTCTCCGATTACTAGTCAGGGCTACAAATGGTCTACTACTAGTGCTACGACCACCACCCCTACTACCAACTCCAACACTACTAGGTGTAAGTGGTGTCTCATCTTCAATTTCTAATTCATTATCTTCTATACCGTAATCTTCTTGTAATTGTTCATAATCAATATTATTATCAGGTGATGTTTCAGAAACATGTGTAAAGTCATTTAAATTACTACTAGAAGTTGAAGTAGTACCTCTTTTTCTATTTCCCCGATTACTCCGATTAGCAACCTTATTACAAACTCGTTTTGCAGCATTAAACATATTGTAAAAATTAACTACTAATAAAAATTAAATATGCAAATAAAATATTAAATAAGAGAAAGAGTTGGAACGAGTGCACCGAATTACGCAATAAATTGAACTCTTGATGATTTTGAAGTCTTGAAATTGAATTTTACAACTCTGATATTACCACGAAGAAACGTCAATTGTTCAAAGTTCAAACTTCAAATAATACCATAAATAAAATGTCAAAAAAAATGAGAGCCAAATAGTTGATTGCAATTTAGGTGAAGAATGAGAGAATGACAATTGAGAATTTGGATTTGAGAATTGAGAGATGAGTGAAGAAATGAAGAAGAGGGGGGTCTATTTATGATTTTTCAAAGGGCTAAATTAGTAAATAATAAAAGTATTAGTTTTGAAAAACTATGCCCAAAAAAAGGGCTATTCTTGCAAATTAGCCGTTGGGCAACGGTCAAAATGGCAGTTGACCGTTGCCAACAGTCAACTTTATTAAAGAAAATAAAAATAATTTTGAACTTGCCGTTGAACCGGTCCGGTTAACTAGTTCCAAATTGACTTGACTGTAACGGGTCGTACCGGTCCGGTTAACCGACACTAATATTCTACCCGGCACATGCCGGTTTCTATCCCAACCCAGCCCTGCCCGGGCCTACTGGGCCTATCCGGTCTGGTAAACTGTCAGGGCCGGTCCGAAACCGGGCCATCCCGACTCGTTTAACACCTTTTATTAGTACCCTTTCAAAAACAATGGTGATTTCGGACCCAAGACAATTTATCCCATTTCAGCCTTCTTTGAAACCAATTTAATTATTTCAAAGCAAAGACTACAAGGTATCTTGTTTACAACTTTCACATCTCTTTTAAAGACCCTTACCCATATAAGATTATTTTATCAATTCCCATTAATCCTCTATCTATCTTTTAGCCATAATATTTATCCTCAACTTATATACAATTAGATCATATAATTAGTAATTATTTTACTAACCCCCTTCTTATCAATTCCCTTCTTACTTATACTTTATATATATCATCATAACAACCCCCTTATCTCTCAGTTTCTGAATTAAATTCCCTTACTTTATTAGTTGCTCCCTCCGATCCACAATAAGTGATCAATTTGCCTTGGGCAATGTAACAAATCGATCGGTCGTTTTGAGCTCTAGCACGTCGTTCAGCGGTTTGAAGCCCTGAGTAGCTTCACTTCAGGTATTATGACTTGTATGCGTGGCCGGAATTGAATTTTGGAAAGTTCGAAGTTGATTTAGAGAGAGAATTCTCAGTTGGGAGCGCGATCGGAAGTGAATTCGGAGGTCCGTTGGTCATTTTGGAGTCATTTGGCTAACGATAGAAGTTTGAAGGTTTTTGAGAAGTTTGACCGGAAGTGGACTTTTAGATTTTGGGGTCGGATTTCGATTCCCGAAGTTAGAGTAGGTTCGTAATGTTGAATATGACTTGTGTGCAAAATTTGAGGTCAAGCGGATGTGATTGGTAGGTTCCGGCATCGAATGTTGAAGTTTGAATTTCAAAAGTTCATCAAGTTTGATTTGGGGCATGAATCGTGAGTTTAGCATTTTTTTATATGATTTGAGGCCTCGAGCGAGTCCGTAATGTGTTTTGGGACTAGTTGGCATGATTGGTTGGGGGCCCGGGTGCCTCGGGTGGATTTCGGATGGTTAACGGATCAATTTTGGAATTTGAAGGAGAAGTGATCAGCTGCTTTCTGGTGTAACTGCACCTGCGAGGTTTGGCCGCAGGTGCGGCGCCGCAGAAGTGGCCCTTGGGTCGTAGAAGCGGAAATGGGCCGGCCAGGTTGGAACCGCAGATGCGGTCGCTTTATCGCAGATGCGTGACCGCACCTGCGGAAGGTGAAGCGCAGATGCGCAAGCTGAGGCTAGGAGGAGGACCGCAGAAGCGGATGGAAGCTCGCACCTGCGGGACCGCAGAAGCGGTCAAGTGACCGATGTGCGGAAATGCTGGAATCAGTAAGGTTGTTTAAATCGGGGGTTGAGTTCATTCCAACCCCATTTCTTCCATTGTGGAGCCGATTTTTGGAGCAACTTTGAGGTGCCATTTTCACCACCAAGCATGAGGTAAGTGGTTTATGTTAGTTTTGAGTTAAATACATGATTGTATATGGATTTGAACATGAAAATTAGTGAAAAATGGTGGGTTTTTTGTGGAAGACCTAGAAATTTATATTTTTGGATTTTTACCATGATTTTGGACATGAAATTAAGAGTAAATTATATATTTGAGTTTGTCAGGCCATGGGTAAACTTTATCTTCGAAAAATTTCGGAATCCGAGCACGTGGGCCCGAGGGCGTTTTGTCAACTTTTTGATCGGGGTTAGGAATTGTTATAAATTAGATTATTATGAGTAATTGAACATATATTAATTGATTTGCATAACTATTGGCTAGTTTCAGAGCGTTGTGCATCAATTTGAGTCTTCGGAAGGGCATGGAATGCCGGTTATGGAACTTCAAAGCGAGGTGAGTCTCCTTTCTAACCTAGTAAGAGGGAATTGTCCCCATAGGTGAGTTAATTGGTTATGTGCTCCTATTTGTGGAGGCTACGTACGTACGAGGTGACGAGAGTCCGTGCGTAGCTACTATTATGCTTAAGTCCGGATAGTCTAGGACCCAAAAACATGCCTTACTTGTAATATTTGAAATCTTGTTGTCAAATTGAAATGCTTAAAACATATTGAAGTGTATAAAAGAATTTATAAAGCTAGATATTCGTTTCTTGACTTTTAAAAAGATAGTTTTCCCTTTTATTGGATGATTGATTCCCTGATGGTTTCTTGATTGACTGTTTGGAGCGTTTATTTAAATTTGACCACCTTGCATGTATGATTCGCGAGCGGCGTAATAGATGCATCTATGGTTCGAGCCATTCGACCCTCTGGTAGTGCTCAGTTTAAATAATGTTGGATCGGGCCGTACGTCCTCGGCATGATTTGCGCATCCTTGTCTTGCTTGCCTTGAAATTTATTAAAAGTGATGTTGTTTCTTCCCCGCTTGAGAATTTATGAACAAATGATGAAAAAAAGGAATTTGGGAATTTCCTGTGAAAGAAAGAATTGCTTACTTGTTCCCTTCTATTGAATTTCCATCATGTCTATAAAAATCCTCGATTAATTAATTTGTCGTCGTATCATTGTTGGACCACTAGTAAGTGTCGAAGTCGACCTCTAGTCTCTACTTCTTCGAGATTAGGCGGGATACTTACTGAGTACACGTTGTTTTCGTACTCATACTACACTTGTTGTGCATTTTGTTGCACAGGTACAAGTATTTCTAGCAGCCTACTGGGCGTAGCAGCATGGATGATACGGAGACTATGTGAGCTGCATTTTTCGAGGCGACCCGCAGCTAGTATAGTCCCTTTCAGCATTGTATTTACTTTCTGTCCAATTTGTAATCCGGATAGTTATTGTACTTTATTCGATTCCTTAGTAATTGCTCATGCACTTGTGACACCGGGTTCTGGGATGGTTATGAGATTGTTCAATATTAAATTTGCTAAAGACTTCACCTTATTTCAGAGGATTTCGTTAATTATTGTTAATGTATAAAAGGAATGATTTTAAATAAGTCCTAAAATGAGAATTTAATTAAGTAATTATGGTTGGCTTGCCTGACAGTGGTGTCCGGCGCCATCACGACCCTTACGTGGATTTTGGGTCGTGACACAGGCTACACTTGCTGTGCATTTTTGTTGCACAGGCACATATACCTCTAGCGGCCCGATGGGCGTAGCAGCATGGATGATACGGAGACATAGGTGAGCTGCATCTCTCGAGGCGACCCGCAGCCAGCATAGTCTCTTTCAGTGTATTGTATTTACTTTTTGTCCAAATTTATATGCCGGACAGTTATTGTATTACACCTTTTTTTACTAGAAATTGCTCATGCACTTGTGACACCGGGTTCTGGGATGATTATGGGATTATTCAGTATTCAGGAATTGTTAAAGNATGGTAAGATGCTTGCCTACGTGTTGGGGCAATGAATGACTCGAAGGGAGGTTTACTCAGCGCATGATTTAAAAATTCGGCATTTTATTCCCGTCAGGGAAAAGCAATTGGCCTATGAATGTCCAGATTTGGATCGATGGAGTAACGAGACTTGGTGTTTTCAAGTGTGATGGAAATTTTATCAGCGACCCAGTGTCATTGGAATATGTTAAGTTCGCCGGTGTTATAGTTTACTTCAATTCGCCTTTGGGGCGGGATATTGTGGGACAGTATTGAAGAAGCAGCGGTCAGAGATTGCGGGGCGCGGGAGATCAGGATTGAGTCGATGTTCTAATGTCGACGGTTCAAGAAATGATCTTCTGAAAGGTTTAAAGTTAGCAGCGGTCTATTGGTTCAAGTGCTACTGAGATAGATTTTGATCTAAGGCATCAGCTGAGCAGCAAAGAAGGAGGAAGAACATGTGGGAAGTGTCATGCGGTGGTTAAACTTCTAGAAGGCCAGGTGTAAGAAGTGGAGGTCGAGTAGTTTCTTAAAGAAGTGAGTCTGCCCAAAGTGGGAGAGTGGCAGAGTAGTATGTGGATTCAGTGGCAGGATAACTACACCCTTGAGGAAAGTTTGGAGTGATTTGGGAGTTCCAGTGGGCAGTGGCTGGGTCTACGGACTTAATTTGAAGTATCGGCTATAATTCGATGGGAGATTTGATATGACGGAAAGGAGCTGCTTGATATGAAGGAGGATAAAACATGACTTTGAATTGGAAGATATTGTCGCACATTTAGTTAATGTCCACGAGAAGTGAATGGACTTGTGCAGCTGGTGGATGAGCATAGGCTCAGAATGAGTTATTGATGTCGTAGTAATTGTACCCCGTGCAGCGACATTGGGAGATGTCGGCGTGTAATCTCCACGGGTGGGTTATCTCCTGTGAGCAGATCAGCGGTAGCATGGTTGGCGAAGCTTCTGCGAAGAATCCTACTGATTATCAGGTAAGGAGGCCAGACATGTGAATATGGTTGATGATCCAGAGTATTCATAAATGGTTCACAGAAAGATTTCGAGGAGCTTGGTCGGTTGGTTGTGCTAGATCATGTCAACAATGAAGAAAGAATTCTGTTAGATTCCAGAGTTGCGTAATGGTGGCTTCAAGCTAAGTGGGAGAGTTCCACCGCCTACGATTGGGTTTTATGATTATCTTCTCGTGAAGTTCGGGTTATCGGCGTATTGGTAAGTTGTTTCGGCTAAGGAAAGAGAACATCGGTAGTAAATTGAACAAAGGAAATGAAGAACATGTTCTATAATTGGCATCATCGATTCATGTTCGAGCTTTGGGAAGGCTCGGGAATTATGCTTTGTGTAGCAGTGAGTTGCAAGGAAGGTATGAGGTGGTTCGTGGGATTTGAGACAGCATGGTCTCGTGATACAAGGCCACTCGGGATGAGTGCGGGTTGAGTGTGTTATGTGTTGAAGGAAGTTATTATTGTTCTAAGGCAATTAAGGATAAATTGGAAGAGGTTGGATTGGTTAGCCATGATTGAAGTGGCATATTGGTGGCAGAGATCATTTCCTTCAGCGTGATTAAGTTATGCAAGTGATTTGTGATGGTACGTGTGAGGCTTGTCGGCCGTCGTAATTGAATTTATTCGAAAGTATTCTAGTATTATGGCCTGCTATGTGTAGGCGGATCCCGGAAAGGGCTATGGTGGTTTAGGCCACTACTTGAAGGATTGCATCTTCTACGATTGTGAGAATTCACCCGTGTGTTGATATGGTTCTCTTGTAATGAGTTAAGTAAAAAGCTTCCATGTGAGGGAGTGTTTACCTTGTTAGTGGTTCAGGAGTTGTGATGAAATTCTTGTACTATCGCATGCTGGCTTGTTAGGTGCAGCGAGCGGTATGGAATTTGAAAGTGAGGATCAAGGTTGCGATTTGGTGTTGATGAGGATGTCACGAGCTCGAAGGAGCAGGAAGGGGATTTGGATATTTGGAGTAAGTTGGTATTGTCTACAGCGTCGCTTGAGATCGGTGATTTGTGAAAAAGGCTTCGCTTCCTAGTTAAGGATTCTTAATCGCTTTTCAGCACTATTGCGGCCGGTGGTATGGATGTACAGACCTGTTATCTGTTATGGAAGGTCATGGGAGCGTGCCCCACGGGGAGGTTGTCTAAGAGTGGCACGTAGTCACTTGACTGATTGAAGAATTAAACCAAGTATGAAGATTTTGGTGATATCGTTAATTTGAGAATTTATGCCTGGAGGGCACTCGATTTATTGGGTGGTGAACTGTGGAGGATTACTTTGGTTATGATGGTTATTCTTGTGTGTTACGGGAAAAGGGTTTATGATGGACCCAGGGAAGATTATTGTCCTAGTTCGGTACGATCAGGATCGGCTTGAGGTCTGTGGATGGATTTAAATATGAATATGGGATCTATATCAGGCCGAATGTGTTCATTTCAGCATAGCTCTCCTTATGGAGGAGTATTCGGACGTTGGATGTTATTTCATCGTCGGCTATTTCATATAATGCTATATTGTGCCGTGTGAGTTTCGAAACGGCTTGGTAAATTTCTTATGTGCTGAGGTTCCGCATAGCGGTGGTGTTATGTGAACAGGATGGCTCTTTAGTCTCCTCAGGGATGGTATTATGCACTTAGCGTGCCTGTGACCGATATTCGGTATTTTGTTGTAATGAGCAATTTAGCTCGGTGTGAATCTCCTTATGCGAATTTTATGTGTGGATCGGGTGGCACGCCGCCATGGGTATGTTGTTTGGATCGGGTTGCACGCCGCAACAGTATGATGTTGAGTACAGCTTTTCGTATTCTAATTTTTGTGTGCTTTGTTTTCCATTTTCTGAGGGAAGTCCATATTAGCAGCGTGAGTTGAGTAGTCCCTTCCAGAGTTCGGTTTCCTTATGTATCATGTTCGAATTGGTAGCCTATTAGCATATTGTGGCATCATATGAGACTTTTGGTCATGTCTGGGGTGGCTTGTTGCCTGAGCAGCTTGTACTGGGTGAGATAAGGTTATTGGATCTAGGATCGGTGCAATCGGATTGTATGAAGTATATCAAAGAGCAAAGATCATTATTTGGTTCAGAATGAGGTAACGTTCTTGTTAGGAGTGTAGCCTCGATGATTTGTTGACTTGGCAGTTGGTTATGAATTTCTACATGTCTCTTCTATCGTGGCGGTGTTGCAAGAGTTGGAACAAGACTTGTATATATCATGAGGTGCGTTGTGAGCATCAGATTAGGGGAATGTCGGTTATTATGATTAGAGAATGTTATTATGGTCCTGTGAATGATGTGGTGCATGCTGAAAATTCGGCAAAGGTATGCAGTCATGTTCTGGTACCTCATGTAGTGATTGATATGCTGTTCATACGTTGGAAGCAGGCCTAGCGGGGAATTTTGGATGTTGGAATTGGGTTCTAAGCTTATTTGTTTGAATAAAAGAGAATATCTTCAGATTTGATCGAGTTGATGTGTTCAACTGAGCTGTGGTAGCACTGGTAGGTGCTCAAGGTGTTAAATAGTGTTTTCGGACAACTCCAGTGCAGTTCCCAGCACGTTCGAGGACGAACGTATGTTTAAGTGGGAGAGAATGTAACGACCTCACCGGTCGTTTTGAGCTCTAGCGCGTCGTTCAGCGGTTTGAAGCCCTGAGTAGCTTCACTTCAGGTATTATGACTTGTACGCGTGGTCGGAATTGAATTCCGGGAAGTTCGGAGTTGATTTGGAGAGAGAATTCTCATTTCGGAAGCTTTAAGTTGAAAGAATTGACTAAGATTGGACTTTTGAGTAAACGACCTCGGAATCAGGATTCGAAGTTTCCAACAGGTTCGTATGATGATTTCGGACTTGGGCGTATGTCCGGATCGGGTTTTGGAAGACCCGGGAACGCTTTGGCACCTATTGTGGAAGTTAGCATTTTGGAAGAATTTCATAAGTTTGGGTTGAGGTGCATTTCAGTGTTATCAATGTCCGTTTGGGATTCCGAGTTTGGGAATAGCTCTGTATGGTGATTCTAGTGTTGGGAGCACGATCGGAAGTGAATTCGGAGGTCTGTGGGTCAATTTGGAGTCATTTGGCTAAAGATAGAAGTTTGAAGGTTTTTGAGAAGTTTGACCGGAAGTGGACTTTTTAATATCGAGGTCAGATTCCGATTCCGGAAGTTGGAGTAGGTCCGTAATGTCGAATATGACTTGTGTGTGAAATTTGAGGTCAAGCGGATGTGATTTGGTAGGTTCCGGCGTCGAATGTTGAAGTTTGAATTTCTCAAGTTCATCAAGTTTGATTTGGGGCGTGAATCGTGATTTTAGCGTTGTTTGATATGATTTGAGGCCTCGAGCGAGTCCATAATGTGTTTTTGGACTGGTTGGCATGATTGGTTGGGAGCCCGGGGGCCTCGGGTGGATTTCGGATGGTTAACGGATCAATTTTGGAATTTGAAGAAGAAGTGATCAGCTGCCTTCTGGTGTAACCGCACCTGTGAGGTTTGGACCGCAGGTGCGGAGTCGCAGAAGCGGCCCTTGGGTCGCAGAAGCGGAAATGGGCCGGCCAGGTTGGGACCGCAGATGCGATCGCTTTGTCGCAGATGCGTGACCGCACCTGCGGAAGGTGAAGCGCAGATGCGCAAGCTGAGGCTAGGAGGAGGACCGCAGAAGCGGTCAAGTGACCGCAGGTGCGGAAATGCTGGAATCAGTAAGAGTTGTTCAAATCGGGGGTTGAGTTCATTCTAACCCCATTTCTTCCATTGGAGCCGATTTTTGGAGCAACTTTGAGGTGCCATTTTCACCACCAAGCATGAGGTAAGTGGTTTATGTTAGTTTTGAGTTAAATACATGATTGTATATGGATTTGAACATGAAAATTAGTGAAAAATGGCGGGTTTTTGGTGGAAGACCTAGAAATTTATATTTTTGGATTTTTACCACGATTTTGGACATGAAATTAACAGTAAATTATATATTTGATTTCGTGAGGCCATGGGTAAACTTTATCTTCGAAAAATTTTGGAATCCAGGCACGTGGGCCCGAGGGCATTTTGTCAACTTTTTGATCGAGGTTAGGAATTGTTATAAATTGGATTATTATGAGTAATTGAACATATATTAATGGATTTGCATAACTATTGGCTAGTTTCGGAGCGTTGTGCATCAATTTGAGTCTTCGGGAGGGCGTGGAATGCCGGTTATGGAACTTCGAAGCGAGGTGAGTCTCCTTTCTAACCTTGTAAGAGGGAATTTTCCCCATAGGTAAGTTAATTGGTTATGCGCTCCTATTTGTGGGGGCTACGTACGTACGAGGCGACGAGAGTCCGTGCGTAGCTACTATTATGCTTAAGTCCGGGTAGTCTAGGACCCAAAAGCATGCCTTACTTGTAATATTTGAAATCTTGTTGTCAAATTGAAATGCTTAAAACATATTGAAGTGTATAAAAGAATTTACAAAAGCTAGATATTCGTTTCTTGACTTTTAAAAAGGTAGTTTTCCCCTTTATTGGATGATTGATTCCCTGATGGTTTCTTGATTGACTGTTTGGAGTGTTTATTTAAATTTGACCGCGTCGCATGTATGATTCACGAGCGGGGTAATAGATGCATATATGGTTCGCGCCATTTGACCCTCTGGCAGTGCACAGTTTAAATAATGTTTGATCGGGCCGTACGTCCTTGGCATGATTTGCGCATGCTTGTCTTGCTTGACTTGAAATTTATTAAAGTGATATTGTTCCTTCTCGGCTTGAGAGTTTATGAATAAATGATGGAAAAAAAAGGAATTTGGGAATTTCCTGTGAAAGAAAGAATTGCTTACTTGTTCCCTTCTATTGAATTGACATCATGTCTATAAAAATCCTCGATTAATTAATTTGTCGCCGTATCATTGTTGGACCACTAGTAAGTGTAAGTCGACCTCTCATCTCTACTTCTTCGAGATTAGGCGGGATACTTACTGAGTACACGTTGTTTTCGTACTCATACTACACTTGCTGTGCATTTTGTTGCACGGGGTACAGGTATTTCTAGCAGCCTACTGGGCGTAGCAGCATGGATGATACGGAGACTATGTGAGCTGCATTTTTCGAGGCAACCCGCAGCTAGTATAGTCTCTTTCAACATTGTATTTACTTTCTGTCCAATTTGTAATCCGGACAGTTATTGTACTTTATTCGATTCCTTAGTAATTGCTCATGCACTTGTGACACCGGGTTCTGGGATGGTTATGAGATTGTTCAATATTAAATTTGCGCTAGACTTCACCTTATTTCAGAGGATTTTGTTAATTATTGTTTAATGTATAAAAGTAATGATTTTAAATAAGTCATAAAACGAGAATTTAATTAAGTAATTATGGTTGGCTTGCCTGACTGTGGTGTCCGGCGCCATCATGACCCTTAGTGGATTTTGGGTCGTGACAGGCACACCCATTAAGGAAATACTAAATTTTAGACAAAATAGTTAGTGTAACTAAACTACCCTTAATTAAATATTGCAGCATAGTTAATGTGAGGAGTAAAAGACCTTATAGGGATACGTACATGAGGGTAATTTTGGAAAAATAAATTGAATATTTTCTTGATTATATAAATGGACACATATTTTGGACCAAAATAAAAAGGCAAATTGGTCACTTATTGTGGACCGGAGGGAGTATTAAATAACTTTAAACCTACATACGTAGACTTCAAACATGTACATGTCTCTAACATATTTAGACTCTAACATTTAAGCTCCTTAAATGGATTAGACTTTGGTTGAAGAAACAGTTAAAATATAGGTAATCTCTCCCTATTAATTAGACAAAGTTTAAGGAACTACTTTTCAGGTAGATTTTAAGGGATGCCTATCCCTTCTCCTTAGAATAACTTGAACTCTTACCTATCATCTCACTAGTTTAGCCAATAATTAAGATTATTAAGAGTTGATCTTTATTCGATTTATAGGTACCCTTATATACCTTAAATATTAGGTGGCGACTCTTTTACTTTTATGAACCTCGAAATTTTCATTATGTTGAATCCTATTTTAACTAGTGTAAAATAGGGCGCAACATTAAGTGCCATCACGACCTCTTGGTTGGGAATTTGGGTTGTGTGTCCATTTCCATCATTTCAGAGCGTGACACTCAGTTCGCTTTGCACTTTTAGAGAGCTGTTCAGCGGAAGTTGGGCAAGCAGGTAGAGCTCAGCACTATATTTCATCTGCAGATGGATGGCAAGTCCGAGCGGACTATTTAGATCCTTGAGGATATGTTGAGGGCCTATGTTAGTGATTTTGGAGGCCAGTAGGACCAGTTTCTACCATTGACGGAGTTTGCCTACAATAATGTAACGACCATACCGGTCATTTCTTGAGTCATAGCCCGATTTTCCCCATTTCTATTTCTTTATGTGTTCTTTAGCTGTATTTCGTCGTATCATATTGGTTGGTTCGGGTCCGGAGTGATTTCGGTGTGGAATGAGACACTTAGTCTCATATTTAGAAGTTTAAGTTGGAAAAGTCAATCGGATGTTGACTTATGAGTAGACGATCTCGGATGTGAATTCTGATAGTTTGGTTAGCTCCCTTAGGTGACTATGGACTTGGGAGCACGTCCGAAATGTGATTTTGAGGTTCGTCGTAGAATTAGGCTTGAATTGGCGAAATTGGAAATTTGGCGATTCTCAATCGGCAATGGAAATTTTGATATTAGGGTCGAAATAGAATTCTAAAAACTGGAGTAGGTTCGTAGTCTCATTAGTGACGTGTGTGCAAAATTTCAGGTGATTCGGATGAGGTTTGATAGGTTTCGGCATCATTTGCGGGATTCAGAAGTTTAATGGTTCTTAGGCTTGAATCCGAGGGTAATTCTGTGTTTTGATGCTGTTTTGAGTGTTCTGAAGGTTCTGAAGGTTCGACTAAGTTTGAATGTTGATATGTGACTTTTTGGTATTTTTGGTTGAGGTCCCGAGGGCCTCGGGATGAATTCAGATGGTGAACGGAGGATTTGGAAATGAGATTGTGGAGTTGAAGCTGATGCTTCTGATGTTTCCGCATCTGCGGATTGGGGACCGCAGGTGCGAGGTCGCAGATGCGGTCGGGTCGCAGATGCGGGGTCACCTATGAGAGGGGGTTCACAGGGCTTCTTGCTACAGAGAAATTGACGTAGACAACCTATTATATTAAGGGAATGGATCGGAGTGCAGCAAGCTCATCTAATATATTCGACTTCGCTTGCTTGCACGACCACCACACTCCTCTTTGCTTTCAAAATAAAATATTTCTTCGCTATCTTTCTTTGAGCTCCTAGGCAACAGATCCTACTCCCTAAGAAGAGTCATTAAGAAAGAGGGATCCATTTAAAGGAATTCACGCTGATTGCCTAACTTCGGGTACTTTCAAGGCTCACACTACAACAAGAGTCCGAGCGGCCAGGAGCAGGCTTGAATACAGAAAGAGATTCGTACTATTTGCGGGCCAAGAGAAGAAACATAGATGCGGTGAGTTTGACGCATCTGCGGGACCGCAGGTGCGGTACCTGGGCAGCAGATGCGGTCTTGGATTTTTAAGTGAAAACCGCAGGTGCGGTTGTTTGGACCGCAGAAGTGGTTGCGCAGGTGTGAGAAAAGGGCCGCAGGTGCGAAAATGCCTGGGCAGAAGTTATAAATTGGACCCTTCGCGAATTTGAGTCATTTTTCCACCATTCTTGTTCGGACTTGGAGCTTTTTGGAGGGTTTTGAAGAGGGAATCAAGGGGACTCATTGAGGTAAGTTATTTGAGCTTAATACTTGTGATTATGGTAATTTTCATTGTTTAAGCATGAAATTGGTAGAAATTAAGGACGAAATTGGTGGGTTAGGGCTTAGAAATTGGAGAGTTTTATTTGAGGATTTGAGGGTCCATTTGATGTCGGATTTTGATGATTTTGGTATGGATAGACTCGTGAGTGAAAAGAGTTTCTAGTTTTATGATTTTATCGGATTCCGAGACATGGGCCCGGGGGGCCGGGTTTGGGTGAATTTCAGGATTTTGGTATAATTTGATAATTTTTCGTATTGAATTGGTTCCTTGGCCTATATTGATTGCGTTGTATTGTTCTTGCTTAGATTCGGGACGTTAGGAGGCTGATTGCAGAGGCAAGGGCATCACGGAGTAGGTTTGACCCATTTGAGGTAAGTAATGATTATAAATCTTGTCCTGAGGGTATGAAACCCCAGATTTCACATCATTTTACTACTTTGAGGTAACGCATATGCTGGGCAACGGGCGTATGGGCGTACACCGTTGGGACTGTGACTTGGTCCGTCCCGTAGCAACTATTAAGTTGCATATTTGATTGAAACTATATGATACTTGTGTGTTTTAGAAAGAATTGGTATAAATTGGGCTGAATGCCACATTTGGGCCTCGTTCCAAAAACTGTTTGGACCCTTAGCGCTTTTTCTTATTATCCTCTCACTGTTTGGATTTAAGATCTATACTCGGTCATGTTGTGTCTATTGATTTCATAACTTAGTCTGTTTTAATCTGTTTTGATGCATAAAATGATATTTTGGGCTGAACACCCTATTTTTATTGATAGCCCGAGTGGCTTGAGACGTTTATGACTGAGTGAGGCTGAGGGCCTGTTTTGTGAGGAAATTGAGAGTATAGCACGTGAGTTATCCGTGCAATATGTGAGTTGTCCGTTTGGATTATAGCACTTGGGCTGTAGGATCCCCTCCAGAGTCTGCACACCTCCAGTAAGCGCGGGTACCCTGAGTGAGTGTTATGAGATATGTCCGAGGGGCTGGTTTTGAGTGATGTTGTGCCCGAGGGGCTGTTTATGATGTTCATCATTTTTACTCTCACTTGCATTGTGTCTCTGTTGAAACTGTTTGAAAATATCTTCAATGATTTTTACTGAAATCTGGATTTAAAATGAGATGATTTGACTCATATATTGATTTGAAAGCATGTTGTACTTTTTGAGATATCATGATGTGGATTCTATGTGTTTCCTACTGATAAGTCTTTATTTACCTTTATTACTTACTGAATTGGCGTACTCACATTACTCCATGCACCTTGTGTGCAGATCCAGGGGTTGCTGGATGTGCTAGCGAGCGTTGATTTTCATCCGTCACAGATTTGTGGAATTAGCAAAGAAGCTGCATGGCGATCGCAGCCTTGCTCTTCTCCCTCCTATCTTCCTTTAGATATTACTAGTTGTTTTCCAGACTGTATTAGTCTTAGTTTTATCAGATAGTTCTTGGTAGATGCTCATGACTTGTGACACCCCGATGTCGGGCTTTTGATTCCGCACTTTGTTATTCAAAATCATTTTATTGAAGTTTTATTAATTAAATAGCTTGAAGAATTCCTTATTTTTAAATGTCGGGTTGTTTTGATAAGAGAACCGGCTTTTCTAGTTCCACGTTAGGCGCCATCACGACATGGTAGATTTGGGTCGTGACAAGTTGGTATCAGATCCTAGGTTACATAGGTCTCACGGGTCATAAGCAGGTTTAGTAGAGTCTTGCGGATCGGTACAGAGACGTCTGTACTTATCTTTGAGAGGCTGCAGAACCGTTAGGAAAATTTCACATTCTTGAATTCTTGTCGTGTGAATCTGTTGATTGTGGTAACTAAACTTCTGTTATTCTATTCTCTCGCAGATGGTGAGGACACGTGCTACGGGTCAGGATGGACGACCACCAGTACCACCTGTTCGGGCCGCGAGAGGCCGAGGTTACGGTCAAGGCCGTGGTAGGGATAGGGGTGTAGGATGCACAACAGCTAGGGAAGCACCTGCAGATCCACCAGCCACCCCAGTTCATGATCAGGTCCAAGTTGTGGACGCTCCAGCAGGACCAGCTCAGGCCTCGACTGTGCCTATTATCATTCCAGGTCTTTTGGAGACCTTAGCTCAGATCTTGACCGTGTGCACCAGTCTTGCTCAGGCGGTCGCAGTTTCTACAGTAGATGCTTCCTAGGCCGGGGGAGGCACTCAGACTCCCGCCACCCGTACACCCGAGCAGGTTGTGAAGGGATTACAAACGACGGAGGCACCACTAACCCAGCCGGTTGCACTTGCTCAGGATTATGTGGTACCAGTCATCCCTGATGACGAGCAGCGTCGATTGGAGATGTTTTGTAGACTTCAATCTCCGACTTTCAGTGGTACAGAGGGCGAGGATGCCCAGGGTTTCTTGGACAGGTGTTAGAGGATTCTACGTACAACGGGTATTCTGGAGACCAGTGGGGTCTCATTCAGTACTTTTCAGTTTTCTGGATCTGCCTTTACTTGATGGGAGGCTTATGAGAGGCGTAGGCCTGTTGGTGCAGTGCCCCTTACTTGGCAGCAGTTCTCCGTTCTCTTTCTGGAGAAGTATGTGCCGCATCTTGCAGAGAGGAGCTGCGCAGACAGTTCGAGCAGTTGCGTCAGGATAATATAACTATGACGCAGTATGAGATGAGGTTCTCTGAGTTAGCCCGTCATGCTATCTGGTTGGTTCCCACAGATAGGGAGAGGATCAGGAGGTTCGTGGATGGCTTTTCGTATCAGTTACAGGTTCTTATGACCAGGGAGAGTGTATCTGATGCTTCTTTTGAGGAGGTGGTTGACATTGCTCGGAAGATAGAGTCAGTTCGCCGCCAGGAGCGTGTTGAGAGGGAGGCCAAGAGGCCTCGGGGATCTGGTAGTTTTGGTGGTGTTCCTCCTAGAGGTCAGTTTCAGCACAGCAGAGGCCGTCCATTCAGACATGCCCAGTCAACTCACCCAGTTCACCGTGGTGGATCATCTGGTCACGGTTCTCATAGTTCAAATCAAGGTCACTCATCTCTCAGTGCCCTTCCAGCACAGAGCTCTCATCATGCCTCGTCTCCTCAGGTTTCTACGGGTAGTTCCACGGGGTATCAGGAGCGGCAGTTCCGTCAGATGAGGGGTTGTTTCGAGTGTGGAGATCTTGGTCACATCAAGAGAGACTGCCCCAAGTTGTTGAGTATGACTCCGCAGCAGAGTTCTAGGCCATCGACTTCAACACCAGTTACTTCATCTCCCGCCCAGTCAGCTAGGGGTGGGGGACAGTCAGCTAGGGGTCGCCCAGAGGGGGAGGTCGATCAGGTGGTGGTCAAGTCCGTTTCTATGCATTCCCAGCCAGACCAGATGCTATTGCTTCAGATGCTGTGATCACAGGTATTGTCTCAGTTTTTCATAGGGATGCCACTATATTATTTGATCCTGGTTCCACTTTTTCATATGTGTCATCATATTTTTCTCATTATCTGGATACGCCCCGCGAGTCTCTTGTTTCATCTGTTTGTGTATCTACTCCGGTGGGTGATATAATTGTTGCAGACCGCGTATATCGGTCATATGTTGTGACTATTGGGGGTCTGGAGACCAGTGGATCTCTTGTTGCTTAGTATGGTTGATTTTGATGTGATACTGGGTATGGATTGGTTGTCACCGTGTCGTGCTATTTTGGACTGTCATGCTAAGACAGTGACGTTGGCTATGCCGGGGGTGCCACGGATTGAGTGGCGAGGTTCGACGGATTATGTTCCCAGTAGGGCTATTTCATTCTTGAAAGCCCAAAGGATGGTTGGGAAGGGTCGTCTTTCTTATTTGCCCTTCACGAGGGATGTCATTGCAGAGACTCGAACTATTGATTCAGTTCCGATAGTGAGGAACTTTTCGGATGTATTTCCTGCAGACCTGCGGGGCATGCCGCCGGACAGGGATATCAATTTCGGTATTGATCTGGTGCCGGGCACTCAGCCCATTTCTCTTCCACCGTATCGTATGGCACCGGCGGAGTTAAAGGAATTGAAGGAGCAGCTTCAGGTTCTCCTTGATAAGGGGTTTATTCGGCCTAGTGTGTCACCTTGGGGTACGCCTATTATATTTGTGAAGAAGAAGGATGGCACTATGAGAATGTGCATTGACTACAGGCAGTTGAACAAAGTCACAATCAAGAACAAGTACCCTTTGCCTCGTATTGATGATTTATTTGACCAGCTTCAGGGAGCGAGGGTGTTCTCCAAGATTAATCTCAGGTCAGGGTATCACCACTTGAAGATCAAGGACTTGGACATTCTTAAGACAGCTTTCAGGACCCGATATGGTCATTATGAGTTCCTTGTGATGTCTTTTGGGCTGACCAATGCCACAGCAGCATTCATGCATTTGATGAACAGCGTACTTTGGCCTTATCTTGACTCGTTTGTTATTGTTTTCATTGATGATATTCTAGTGTACTCGCGTAGTCAGGAGGAGCACGCTGAGCATTTGAGAGTGGTATTGAGCCGGTTGAGGGAGGAGAAGCTTTATGCAAAGTTCTCCAAGTGAATTTTGGCTCAGTTCAGTAGCGTTCTTGGGACATGTGGTGTCCAGTGAGGGTATTCAGGTTGATCGAAGAAGATAGAGCATGTCCAGAGTTGGCCCAGACCACCCTCAGCCACAGAGATTCATAGCTTTCTCGGTTTGGCGGGTTATTACTGTCGGTTCGTTCAGGTATTTTCATCTATTGCATCACCCTTGACCAAATTGACTCAAAATGGTGCTTCTTTCAGGTAGTCGGATGAGTGTGAGGCAAGCTTTCAGAAGCTCAAGACTTCCTTGACCACAGTTCCAGTGTTAGTTTTGCCATCAGTTTCAGGTTCTTATACAGTATATTGTGATGCTTCTCGGGTTGGTATTGGGTGTGTGTTGATGCAAGAGGGTAGAGTGATTGCTTATGCTTCGCGTCATTTGAAGCCTCATGAGAAGAACTACCATGTTCATGATTTGGAGTTGGCTGCCATTATTCAAGCGTTGAAGATTTGGAGGCATTATCTCTATGGTGTTTCTTGTGAGGTGTTTACTGATCATCGTAGCCTCCAGCACTTGTTCAAACAGAAGGATCTCAATTTGAGGCAGCGGAGACGGTTGGAGCTGCTAAAGGACTATGATATCACTATTTTATATCATCCGGGAAAGGCCAATATGGTGGCCAATGCCTTGAGTAGAAAGGCAGTGAGTATGGGCAGTCTTTTGCATTTATTCCTTTTGAGGAGAGACCTCTTGCAATTGATTTTCAGGCCTTGGCCAATCGGTTTTTGAGGTTGGATATTTCAGAGCCCAGTTGGATCTTAGCTTGTGTGGTTTCTCGGTCTTCCTTGTTTGATCGTATCAGAGAGCGCCAGTATGATGATCCTCATTTGCTTGTCCTCAGGGAGAAAGTTCAGCACGGCGATGCCATAGATGTAACTATTGGTGATGACAGGGTATTGAGGATGTAGAGTCGGGTATGTGTGCCCAATGTAGATGGACTTCGGGAGTTGATTCTAGAGGAGGCCCATAGCTCGCGGTATTCCACCCATCCGGGTGCCGCAAAGATGTACCAGGATTTGAGACAGTACTATTGGTGGAGTAGAATGAAGAAGGATATAGTGGGGTTTGTAGCTCGGTGTCTCAATTATCAGTAGGTGAAGTATGAGCATCAGAGACCATGGATATTCCAGAGTGGAAGTGGAAGCGGATCACTGGATTTTGTAGTTGAACTCCCACCATGGGTTAATATCCGAGAGATTGTTCGCCTGCATGGTATCCCGGTTTCCATCATTTCAAATAGAGGTACTCAGTCTACATCGCAGTTTTGGAGGGCCGTGCAGTGAGAGTTGGGTACTCAGGTTGAGTTAAGCACAACTTTTCACCCTCAGACGGACGGGCAGTCCGAGCGCACTATTCAGATATTGGAGGACATGTTATGCGCTTGTGTCATTGATTTTGGGGGTTCATGGGATCAGTTTCTAACGCTCGCGGAGTTTGCATATAACAACAGTTATCAGTCGAGTATTCAGATGGCTCCATACGAGGCTTTATATGGGAAACGGTGTAGATCTCCAGTGGGTTGGTTTGAGCCGAGCGAGGTTAGGCTTTTGGGTACAAACTTGGTTTAGGATGCTTTGGATAAGGTGAAAGTGGTTCAGGAGCGGCTTCGTACAGCCCAGTCGAGACAAAAGAGTTACGATAACAGAAAGGTTTGTGATGTGTCTTATATTGTTGGGGAGAAGGTTCTACTGAAGGTTTCACCCATGAAGGGTGTTAGAGATTTGGAAAGAAGGGCAAGTTGAGCCCTCGGTTCATTGGGCCTTTTGAGGTACTACGGAGGATTGGGGAGGTGGCTTATGAGCTTGCTTAGCCACCTAGCTTGTCGAGTGTGCATCTGATATTTCACGTTTTTATGCTCCGGAAGTATATTGGCGATCCGTCTCATATTTTGGATTTCAGCACGGTTAAGTTAGATGGTGATTTGACTTATGATGTGGAGCCAGCACGGTTCGGGTCTGGAGTGGTTTCGGTGTAGAATGAGACACTTAGTCTCCTATTTAGAAGTTTAAGTTGGAAAAGTCAACCGGATGTTGACTTATGAGGAGATGATCTCAGATGTGAATTATGATGGTTCGGTTAGCTCCGTTAGGTGATTTTGGACTTAGGAGAACGTCCGGAATGTGATTTGGAGGTCCGTGGTAGAATTAGGCTTGAATTGGCGGAATTGGAAATTTGGTGATTCTCGATTGGCAATGTAAATTTTGATATTGGGGTCGGAAAGGATTTTCGAAAATTGGAGTAGGTTCGTAGTGTCATTTGTGACATGTGTGCAAAATTTCAGGTCATTCTGACGAGGTTTGATAGCTTTCGGCATCGTTTGAGGGATTCAAAAGTTTAGAGGTTCTTAGGCTTGAATACGAGGGTAAATCGGTGTTTTGATGTTGTTTTGAGTGTTCCGAAGGTTCGACTGAAGGTTCGACTATGTTCGAATGATGATATGTGACTTGTCGGTATTTTTGGTTGAGGTCCCGAGGGCCTCGGGATGAATTTGGATGGTTAACGGAGGTTTGGAAATGAGATTGTGCAACTGATGCTGCTGCTTCTGATGTTTCCGCACCTGTGGATTGGGGACCGCAGGTGCGAGGTCGCAGATGCGGTGGGGGAAGCCGCAGATGTGGAATTTGAGGGCCAAGAGAAGAAACGCAGATGCGGTGAGTTTGATGCATCTGCGGGACCGCAGGTGCAGTGCCTGGGGCGTAAATGCGGTCTTGGATTTTTAAGTGAAAACCGCAGGTGCCGTTGTTTGGACCGCAGAAGCGGTTGCGCAGGTTCGAGAAAAGGGCCGCAGGTGCGGAAATGCCTGGGCAGAAGGTATAAATTGGACCCTTCGCGAATTTGAGTTATTTTTCCACCATTCTTGTTCGGACTTAGAGCTTTTTGGAGGGTTTTGAAGAGGGAATCAAGAGGATACTCATTGAGGTAAGTTATTGAGCTTAATACTTGTGATTATGGTAATTTTCAGTTGTTTAAGCATGAAATTGGTAGAAATTAGGGATGGAATTGAGGGGTTAGGGCTTGGAAATTGGATAGTTTAATTTGAGGATTTGAGGGACCATTTGATGTCAAATTTTGATGATTTTGGTATGGATAGACTCGTGAGTGAAAGGAGTTCTAGTTTTATGACTTTTGTCGGATTCCGAGACGTGGGCCCGGGGGGCTGGGTTTGGGTGAATTTCGGGATTTTGGTATAATTTGATAATTTTTCGAATGGAATTGGTTCCTTGGCCTATATTGATTGCGTTGTATTGTTCTTGGTTAGATTCGGGACGTTTGGAGGCCGTTCCAGAGGCATGGGCATCACGGAGTAGGGATTTGACCGGTTTGAGGTAAGTAATGATTGTAAATCTTGTCCTGAGGGTATGAAACCCCGGATTTCACATTGTTTCACTACTTTGAGGTGACGCACATGCTAGGTGACGGGCGTGTGGGCGTGCACCGTTGGGGATTGTGACTTGGTCCGTCCTGTAGCAACTATTAAGTTGCGTATTTGACTGAAACTATATGATACTTGTGTGTTTTAGAAAGAATTGCTACAAATTGGGCTGAATGCCATATTTGGGCCTCGTGCCAATAACTGTTTGGATCCTTAGGGGCTTTTTCTTATTATCCTCTCACTGTTTGGATTTAAGATCTATACTCAGTCATGCTGTGTTTACTGATTTCATACCTCAGTCTGTTTTAATCCGTTTTGATGCATAAAATGATATTTTTGGCTGAGCACCCTGTTTTTACTGATAGCCTGTGTGGCTTGAGAGGTTTATGACTGAGTGAGGCTGAGGGCCTGTTTTGTGAGAATATTGAGAGTATAGCACGTGAGTTGTCCGTGCAACACGTGAGTTGTCCGTGCAACACGTGAGTTGTCCGTGCAAATTCTGATATTGATACTATAGCACGTGAGTTGTCCGTGCGGATTATAGCGCTTGGGCTATAGGAGCCCCTCTGGAGTCTGCACACCCCCAGTAAGCACGGGTACGCTGAGTGAATGTTATGAGATATGCCCGAGGGGCTGGTTCTGAGTGATGTTGTGCCCGAGGGGGTGTCTATGATGTTCACCATTTTTACTCTCATTTTCATTGCATCTCTATTGAAACTGTTGAAAAATATCTTCAATGATTTTTACTGAAATCTAGATTTAAAATGAGATGATTTGTCTCATATATTGATTTGAAAGCATGTTGTACTTTTTAAGATTTCATGACGTGGATTTTATGTGTTTCCTACTGCTCAGTCTTTATTTACCTTTATTACTTACTGAGTTGACGTATTCACTGTCACACCTCCTTTTTCCTACACCCCCGCAAGGGTATAAGGGAGTTTTTTCCAATTTAAGTGACAATCGAAACGGGATTATTATTTTAAGATTCAGAGTCGCCACTTGGGAGATTTATGGCGTCCCAAGTCACCGGTTTGAATCCCGAATCGAGGAAAAGAATGACTCTGTATTATAGTCCGCGAACCAGAAATCCGAGTAAGGAATTCTATTAACCCGAGAGAAGGTGTTAGGCACTCTCGAGTTCCGTGGTTCTAGCACGGTCGCTTTGATCATACTTGGCTTATTAAATTATTTAATTACTGATTTTAGAACCTATGCGCATTTTCCGCTTTTAATTAGAAAATTATCTTGAAACGGGTTACGCGTACGTATACCCATTTGTTTGGCGTGTCAAAATCGTGTCACGCGAACGTGTCCACAATTAATAACGCTTTATTATTATTAAGAAATTTTGGCCAAAGTTGCGCGAACGCATACTCTGGTTTTGTTTTTTAAAATCGTAAGTATGTTACGCGAACGTATACACAATCACAATGGTGTTTTAAACAGCCCTAAAGTCTTTTCTACGAATATTAATCTTTTTTAATATCTAGGTTATGAAATTAATACGAGGGCCATAAACTATTTTTGCTACTTAAACTGGCTCACCTCCACTAATCAAGGGTCTAATTAATTACCACTAAATATAGCTAAAGGTTCCCTATGGTCATTTAGTTAACAAGCAAAAGCCACAAATGGGCTCCAAAGTGAAGCCCAGAACCAGGAACATCAGAAAAGGGCTTGGCATTATTGGGCCAAAATCACAGCCCAAATAAATGACCTTCAGCATTCGAATACCATTTTACTACTTGAAAGCACTAATATGAATTGCTAATGAAAAAAAAACGACTTAGGATTTAGAGTAGCCTTAATTCATATGTTGGATTCTGACTTCATATCAAAACACTTAAGTAACCTCACGATTTCAGTTTATCAAAGTAAAAATATGAAAACCAAGACTAAACTTGCAGTATTTCCAGCATAAACCAACAGCCCATAAAGAGAAGACGAGTGGGTGGAAGTTAAGGAGCATTGGGCCCCAAAAGACATACCCCATTGCTTAAAGATTGGGCCCAGCTTAATGACTAAAAAAATGACCTGAGTTAGGCCCAAAGCAGAAACCAATTCAACAACATAATGCATTGGCAGGGCAAGGATGCAAGATCGAACACAATCAAACTCCAAATAAAAGATCAAATGACTCCAGATCAATCATTGGTTTATCATGACAGGAATCAACCTTCTAACTAACTTCATTGTTATAGGAGTAATTTAAACATGAATTTTAAATTCTAAAACTCGTGACATTCATGCTCACAAAACTTCATTTGCATAAACCAATACACACACAGTCCAACTTTCAGCCCTTCAAGACTAGAACCTGAATGATTCTCAACAGGAAACTAACAACTGCTATAACCCAGAATACAACATCAAACATGAATCTGAATAATTAAAGTCCATTGTTCACCTATTGATACAGATGCAAAATGCTACTGCAAGTCACTTTCACATAACCAATTTCAGGGAAGAGGAAGAGACCCTAATTAACATCTATAAGTTGAAATCTAATTATAGGACATGGTAATAGTAAAAGGAAAGGGGAAATCAGCTTCAAATGGAGTCTTTATTTAACAAAACTTCAACTCTATTACATGTTCAACACTTATTCCTCAATCATCAGCTAAGAAGGTACCTGGAAATTTGAAAGAAAACAGGGGTGAATAATCAGCACATACACAGCAGGAGTCAGCAACAAACAGTCAGCCAAAACAGCTCAAACCCCCAGGAATGATACATAACCAGCTCCAAGTAATAAACGTCAAATAACCCACGACCCAGCCAAACTTTAAACCAAGTTTTTGATGACTAAGCTCAATCCATTTCCATTCAAGTAGTTCGAAGGAGTTTCAGAGGTTGAAAAGAAATTGAAAATTACTCAAAATCCAATGAAACAGTAGCAATTTAGCCATCTATCTTTTTCTGAATTTTCTATCTCTTCGGTCTTAGGTCTGCCTTGCAAGGCAAGAATAAGATGCCTTTATAGGCAAGGGAAGTAGGGCAGCCTAGATAATTCAGCTTTTCAATTAGTCCCCTTTTCAATTTTTATTTTAGCTTAGCTACCCTTAGTTAAAAGTCTGAAATTCAACTTAAACCCCACCCAAGCTTCCTAGATGCTTCCTAGTTAGTTACAAAGAGATTCCCTAATTGAAACTACCCAGATTACCCTTCAATGACCCTATTTTTACTTTGAAATTCACGGACCAAGCTGACCCAGTAATTTAAACAGTCCAAACATGGGTCAAAAATGATCCGACTCAAAAGAAATCAGCCTAATTCATCAAGACCTGGCTAATTCTTTTCTTTGGGCCCAGGTCTAGTTCCACTATTCAAAAAGAGGATGAGGCAGAAAAGCATATTCAAACTATGAAGTAAGCATTCAATTACAGCCCAGACTTATAATTAAAAGAAACAAGGAAATTAAGCTAATCTAATGAAATCAAATAAACTAAAGAAAAAACAATTAACTCCTAGACTAATCAATCTAGTAATCTGGAACTACTGAAGTAGTGAACTAAATTACGGACTATCATTACTGATTAAAGAGAGATGCAAGATTAAACATGCATGAACACATAATTATTGAAAACTAAAACACACAAACAATTTGAACAAAACACTTTCGAATTCAAGACGAGTTTTTCTGGAAATTAAACGACCTAAAACAAAGCTAAAGGGAATGACTAGCTTGAACTAAAATGAACACATGCGGAAAGGCCTTTAAGAAGACAAACAAGAAGAAGAGAAGAAGAAAACAGAGGCGGATAGCAAAACAAAAGAAAAATGGAAAAAGGAAAATCAAGCATACCTCCCCCAACACTAACGGGCATCCTCCTTGAAACAGAGCTTCAACGAATCCTTGAATTTGTGGCCGGAATAAACCTCAATCGTGTGTTCTCAAATGAGAACACACAACTGAGATCGATTCCAACCTCAAAACTTCAAAACCTCGCCGATTCGAACTTTTGGAATTTTTAGGTCGTCCCTTCAAATCCAAATTCGAAAAGCTCCCCTAAGATTCGAGGGTAACGGGTCACAGATTAGGGAAGAGGGGGTGAGGGGGATTCCATGGTGTTATTTTGGCGGTGGTTAGTGGTGGCGCCGCCATGGTTTTGGGTGGTGGAGAAGAGGGCGGCTAGGGTTTTTTTTGGAGGGGTCTCTTAAAGGGGTTTGTGTGAGAGACGATGGAGAGGGGATGGGTAGGGACGTTAGGACATATATATATTAAATAACCTTCACTTCTGAGCCGTTAGATGGATCAACCTCGACGGCTCAGATCTGTTTTAAGTGAAACGGGGTCGTTTGGAGGATAGGGGGGCTGGACCGGTTTTTGCGTGACTGGGCCGGGTCTGGAGGTGGGTTTGGACGGGTTTCAGGGGAAAAGGATTGGGTTGAGGGGTTCGTTTGGGCCTGGGGGAGGAGAAATGGGTTTTGGCCCAACTGAATTTCTTCTTCTCTTAATTCCTATTTCAAAACACTTTTCCAAAAATTCTTTTTCTTCCTTTTCCAAAATTAAAATAATACCCAAATTAATTCCTAGAACCTAATTAACTAAAACTAATTAAACCCTAATGAAAATTGACACCATTAATTAAAAAACAAATTAAAAGAAAAACGACTCAAAAATAGAAGTTAAAATTACAAATGCAAATTAAACTATTTTGTGATTTTCTTTTTTTTAATTTTATAAAATAACTTAATTACTAATTAATTCTTAAAATGCACAATTAACTCCTAAATGCACATGCAACACATTTTTGTATTTTTCATTAATTAAAATGCACAGACAAAATGCAAACAATTAACAAAAAATGCCACAAAAATCCACAAAATTGCAAATAATGAAAAGAAACTTTCAATTTTCTTGAATTTATGGGAGTAATTCATATGGGGAAAAAATCACGTGCTCACATTCACATTACTCCCTGCACCTTGTGTGCAAATCCATGNTGTTTTGATAAAAGACCGACTTGCCTAGTTCCACGTTAGGCGCCATCACGACATGGTAGAATTGGGTCGTGACAAATAACAGCTACCGGTCCAGTATTCAGATGGCGCCATATGAGGCTTTATACCGTAGGTGGTGTCGTTCTCCCATTGGTTGGTTTGATCCTAGTGTGGCTAGGATATTAGGTACGGACTTGGTTCGTGATTCCTTAGACACGGTGAAGTTGATACATAATCATTTCGGAGAACGCAGAGTAGATAAAAGAGTTATGCGGACATGAAGGTCTGTGATGTGGTTTATATAGAGGGTGAGAAGATACTTTTAAAAGTTTTGCCTATGAAGGGCGTGATGAAATTTGGAAAGATAGGCAAGTTAAGTCTGACGTTTATTGGCCCGTTTGAGATCCTAGAGAGAGTTAGGGAGGTTGCTTATAAGCTTCCATTGCTTCCTAATTTAGCAAGAGTGCATCTAGTATTTCATGTTTCTATGCTTCGAAAGTATCGTAAAGATAAGTCGCATATATTGGACTCCAACATAGTGCAACATGATGAGAATCTAACTTATGAAGAGAGCCGGTAGCTATTGTAGATCAACAGGTTCCAAATGAGGAGGATACTTGGGAGTTCGACTCCGATATGAGGAGTAGATATCCGCATCTTTTTACCAGTTCAGGTACAATTCTGTGTCCGTTCAAGGACGAATATTTCTTTTAGAGGTGGAGAACGTGACAACCCGTTAGGCCGGTTTGAGTTCTAACTCCCCATTTTGTGATTTGAGACATTATATGACTTTATTTGATGATTTATGACTTGCATGTATAGTCCGATTTGATTTCTAAAAAATTTAAATGTGATGTTTAAAAAAACTTGATTTGTGAACATTAAAATGGTTAGAGTTGACTACAGTCAATATTGTTGGTAAACGATCTTTGATCGGTATTTTGATGATTCCGGTAGGTTCTTATGATTTTTTGGACTTGTACGCATGTTTGGTTGGGGTCCAAGGTGACTCGAGGTCGTTTCAGTGCTTATTGTGAAAAGTTGAAAATTTGATCTTAAGAACTTTGAAATCTTTGAGTTTTGATGTGTGATTCTTGATGTTAATTTGATGTTTTGAGATGCGAGCAAGTAGTGTGAGGTTTATATACTTTTGTGGATGCTTGGGGTGGGCCCCGAGAGGCTCGGATGAGTTTTAAATTTGTTTCAGATTGATTTTGTAGTTGTGCATTGCTGGTGCTGTAGACATCACATTTGCGATGGTCTGTTTGCAAATACGAGCCTCGCATCTGCGAGTGCCAGCTCAGATTTGTGATAATGAGGGAGAATAGGACAATTTCACATTTTGCGAAGCTTAGCTTGCTTTTGCAATGGTTCATTCTTCGCATTTGCTAGGTACTTGTCGTATTTGCGAAATCTGCGCAATCGTGATACATAAGCCGCATTTGCGAGGTCAGTGGCTCAGAGGCTGGTTCGTAATTGCGACATCTGCACTTAGGTAAAAATAGATAATTTCGAGATTATCTCATTCTATTCCATTTTTGAGACCTAGACTTTGTGGGAGGCAATTTTTGAAGAGAATTTTCTTCCCAACTTCAATGGTTAGTAGCTTTAATTTTTTTTATAATCAATTTCTATTACGATTCATAGATTTTCATCCCTAAATCTAAGATTTCATAGAATAGAAATACAATTTTTGGGTAGACATTTAGGATTTTATATTTTAGATAGTTGGACCTCGATTTGAGGTCGGAACTCGAAATAAATCACATATTTCGACTCGGGGATGAATGAGTAATTGACTAAGTGGACCCGGGTTGACTTTTTGTTGACTTTTTCAAATCTGTCAAAGATCAAACTTTGATACTAGGGTAGTTTCTAAAGCTTGTTTTGACTTATTCGAGTATTAATTAGCTAGATTTGAGTGGTTTGAAGGCTTGTGCTAAAGGAAAGGTAGTATTGGAGGGTTGAATTGGGCTAGAAAGAGGTAACTGTCTTGGTTAACCTCGAATTGAGGGAATTAAAATAAAATTGTGTCTATTTGCAAAGTGTTGTATATGTTGGGGGCGGTGTATATGCAAGGTGACGAGTGTATATGTATTTCTTATGGGTCAAGCATGAGGGTAGAACTAGCTTATTTACATCTTATTGTTTCATGTAATATGTCTTCATACTTTAGTTAGATCGTATAACTCCTTGACTACTCCAATTCATGTTAATATGTGTTGAGCTTGTTGTGATATTGGGTAATAAGACTATTGAAATGTTATTTTGGCTATTGGTGCAAAGTGATGACTATTTTTTAGTATAGCGAGGTATGTTCAATCACTCTTCTTGATATTGTTTGTGCTTCCCACGTTGTATCTAAACTTCTACCTGTTTGTTTTTTTTTTCCAATATAAATATCCCTGTTAGTTTGACTAGTTTTCAAACCACTTGCGCTTATGTTGCAATTTGGACAATAACATGTCACCAGTATCATACAGAAAGCTTGGTGCTCTAGGTTTTTTTAATTGTGTTTAATTTCTGTACACTGTAATGTACACGATTTTACGGTCGTAGTAGAAAACCAAATCTTTTAAATAGTAACTACATGTAATCATCGTCCATAAAAATTGGAATTAATAGTTCGAAAATAAAGTAGATCATCTGTTTTACAACTTAAAATACATTGATATTATTAAAAATATTCATTGTTACAGTTCACAAGTTAAACCCCTTTTTAGTTTCTAGTGACAGTATTGATGACGAGCCTTAATTATAACCTAAAGTTTTCTGTAGAGCATATATACAAGATAGACAAAACACTACTATTAATTAATATCAGGAATCACCAAGTCATTTGAAGATGCTTTTGCTAGTGGGAACAAGGCTTTCACTTGGACATACATCATAATAAGTAGCAAAAAACGAATTCTGAAGTTATTGATAATTATGGGTGTGTCTTTACCATACATAAAGAACAAAAATATATGGATACGTACCACAACCCATTTATCAAGTACTAGATACGTAAATCCGTGCTTAAGCACAAATTTTTATGTATGAATATGAAAGAACAAAAAAGATTAATGCACTTCAATAATACTTGGAAGTCGAGAGAGACGGAGTGTTCAAGAATTAATTGCAAAATGAGGTAAATTCATCTATATCTATCTATCTATCTATCTATACTATATTAAAAGCACGAAGGCCCTTAGCGAAATGTCGTTCGACTTTTTTACCCTTTTAAAATAAAGGTCGTACTGGATAAAATAGTCATTTAATTATTTTTCTAATCTCACTTGAATAATGATACTTCCAAACTACATACACACTTGCGGTTCTAACTTCAGTCATTCTTTGGAATGCATTTTAAGTTGAATTATTTGACAGGTGATTGAATATTTTTGTTGAGCAGTTTTATTTTTTATAAGTTATATACGACCAATATTTATTATTTTCAAGAACTTATATTTTTATTTTTTAACTCAAAAATAAATTTTTCATTGAGTTAGGTATACACACAAAGTGCATACACTAAGACTAGTAAAATTATAGAAGAATCGGCAGGGTAAAAGCCAAAATTTCATAAGTCAAAATAATTAGTTTTGAGAAGTTTACATCTTGCATGGAATTTTTTTCTTTTCATGAGAATAGTTCCAAAGTTTTGAAAACTATAACTAGCAACACTTGAAGTCATTTTCCATAATACAGTATAACAATATAGTAACAGTTAATTTTCTCGAGACCTATATGCAAATAATACGTATGGCAGCCATCTTCTAGAGCACACGTCTCTTAGCCGATATTACTATCTGGAAATTTCTACTTTAGTTGCTCTGTGTTTCAAGGTAGATATATAGAGGCCCTTGAAATATTCAAATATTCAAATTTCCCACTTTTTATCAGTCTTTCCATTAAATATGATTTTATGACGTAAGATATTGGCATAATCATTTAGGTAAATCTGCATGGAGGATTTGGTTGGGTTGGGGTGGGGGGGGGGTGGGGGGGAGGAGCTTTAATTAGTGTTTTGGTCATTCCATAAAGGTCAACAAAAGCTGAAACATTTTTCCAAGTGAAGCACATCATCCCTCTTCTATGTATGAACTGGGTCAGGAAAATAAAGATGCTTTGACAATAACATAATTAAACTTTCACCATATTTGGATTGGTTCTAGATAATGGAAGAAACATGGCTCCACTAATTTCTCTTAGGTGCTGAGAATGGGACCTTTTTTCTTTTTCTTTATTTTTCCTATAGAAATATTTAAATGTAACACGAATTTCCATTTAGTCATTAGTGTAGTTTAAAGATGTTCCGCATGCAAATGGAAAAGGAAAATTGTTTATTCTTTTCCAGTTTGTGGAGTAATATATTTTTAGATTGCTTCTTCAAAATATGAAAATCATTGAACTATAAAATTAGAAATATTTATCTAACTCTTTAGAAGTATAATTTTTTAAAAAGGGGTGTTCAACACAAATGAAAGGCTAATCTGGGAAAAACTCAGTGGATTGAAAAAGTCAAAGAGGAAACTTTCTTGAAGAAGTGGTGCCGATATATATATTGACATTCCTCACAATTTTTTGTTGTCTATATTAGTTTCACGAATTAGCCAAGAGAAAGGAAAAGCAAACAGATGATCATGAATGAGTAAAGCATAATTTATATAGGCTAATTAATATCGTAAAAGATTTTTGCATATAACGTCATTACTATATTTTACAAGTGGCAGTTGGGTGGGACGAACATGGGACTAACACTTAACACAAACCAATATCCTCTGTACTATAAATTTGGATCCATTTTATTGGTGCACGTGTTTATCCCCTTAATTTCACAATTCAGTTCATATTATGTTTCTTGCCTGTCCTGTTTCCACGAATTCCCTTCTCTTCTTTATGAGTACATTCATTCTCTCGCCTTCAGCTTATGGTTTGATTTTCAGATTTCTGTATCTGCTCTTTGTTATCGCCTCACATGTATCTCTGATTGACGGTGAATTTTTCTTATTTTTATTTTCTTCTTTTTTCCTTTATTGAATCCATATCTTAGTGATTGGATTTTACTACTAGGTGTTAATTTTTCTCTTATTTTGATTTTTTTCGGTTTAAGTTGTACATGCCTGTCGCTATTTCTACTTCTTTTATACATCCATGTGTGGATATATATATTTGGTGCATGTAAAATTGCAGTTTTAGGCAAAGTAGTTCTGGTGACTGACTAATTCCTTTTAGGTTTTTAATTCAATATAACCTATACCTCAAAACTTAGGTTATGATTTTTTCCACTAGCTTTATGCGTATTTTGTTTTGAATTTAAAAGGTTATTCCTTTTAAACCAAGTCCAGTTAACTTCTGCATAAATACATGGACGCTACTTTTGAACAATACTACGAATAAGATGAAGTTTTTAAAAGTATATATAGGGGGGTTGTTGCGGGGGTTGACGTATACGTGAAGGGAAAAAATACTAAGCAGTTGTTCCGATGACGAGGATCCTGAAACGGAGGAGTGCATGGTTTGCTTCAGGCCAACATATCATGTAATTACAATTGGTGATATTTTTTATTTTGCAAAAAATTAAAATTAGGGAAAAATGTCAAAATGCTTGTGCCACCCAAGAAAAGAAACAAGTGAATACTGTCAGGGAATATCTTGATAGTAACTGCTGGGTAGACGTAACAAAATAGTTAAAAGAAAACGGTTATCCACCCATATTATCCATAAAAAATGAGTTGGATAATGAACCATTTAAAAACGGGTCGAATATGGATAAAGAACCATATTATCCACTTAGAAAATGGATAACCAATGGATAGCTAATGTGTAAAGCCTCAAATTGGAGTTCCTCAAGTTTGTAAGACTAGGAATTCTCTCATAAGTGATCATATTTAAGAAGCCATGGATAATACGGATATCCATATTATCCGCCGGATAAATCTGTTTTTTATCCGTCTCAAATACGGATCGGGTCGGATAATTTGTCGTTTTTTAAATTACCCGTTTTGACCCGCTCATATCCGACCCGACCCACCAGTTTGCCACCCCTACTGGTGGGTGGTTCATATTGAGAGATAAGGAATGAACTTCTCATTTTCTAAGTAAGCTATACAAATATTTTACATTAAGTTTAATTTTATATGTCGGTGCTCATGATCATATTTGTTAATGGAGTTATCTATTTTACAGTATATTGGAAATGGGTGTCATGCTTCGCACATGTTGCTATATCATTCATAAGGACAGACTGCAAGATGACAATCTCATAACTTAAAGAGAGTATTGTATCCAAATGCTTTCCCTTTTTGTTTTGTCTTGGCAATATAATGATTTTTGCTTTTTGGAAATTACGTATATTTTACCTCTTTACTGAGTGATTTTATAAGTTTTTTTAAGAAATAATCTCCTTTAGTTGCCTTTTGGAAATTACGTATATTTTACCTCTTTACTTAGTTGATTTTATAAGCTCATGATCGCATAAGTCTACTGCTTATAAAGGATGCTATATTAGACTGTTCTTTACGTTCACTAAGATGCAACCATTTCTTATGTTATATGTGCATAGTTGACGATGCTTTTGGTGAATTGAATAGGACTAGAGACCGGCAGTGCTCTGTGTTGTCCTATGCACATATTTTGCGGAGAAATCTTCTATAATGTACATACACGTGAAGGAAATTATTGATTTTGGGCCACCGATTTCCTATTTTTATTGACTAAAGCAAATTTATTCTTTGAACAATTATGCCTTTGTATTGTAATCTAAAACTGAATTTATCTAATCTAAAATTTTATGTTGGCCCGGTGCATAGCACTGGCAAAACCTGCTACTTTAAAAATATATAAATGCAAGCAATCGTCCTTTAAAATTGAAATTAGTAACCTACAGCATGTTTATATATATATATATATATATATATATATATATATATATATATATATTGAAAATTCTATAGTATATATATGTTAACTTCAAATGAATAAGTGTATTGACACACGTGTGTATATTTATTAGCTATACAAGTGAGTTGGTAGTTATATACAGCTGTAGGTGTATGTAATAATAGGTGTACGTAGTATAAATAGGTGTAGGTACTTCTTTTTCTACTGTACTGTATTCATTTTGTCCTGTATCATTTTTTTCTACATTTTGAGCTAAGTTCATTTTCTAGTGAAATAGAAAAGAAGCTTCCAGAAGTCCCTCGTCTATGGCTTCTCTCGTTCGCCATTAGAACTCACTCGAGGTGAGCTCATCCTCTTCATCTCCTCTACTAATTTGTCATGGTATCAGAGCGAGACTCTCGATCCTAAACTCAATTAGTCAATTTTCCTTCCTATTCGAAGCGTATCCCTACAGAGTGTTTCTGTACGAATATCAAAATTTTCCCAACTTTTCCTCTCAAATCGATCCTTGATAATCATGGCTCTTGATGAAAACACAACGGATTCCACAAATCCGGCCTTGGATTCGACAAATCCGCTCTACATGCATCCATCTGAAAGCGTTGGTTCTATGCTGGTACCGGGACGGATCAGGCTATAGATCGTGGAGAAGAGGAGTTCTGAGAGCTCTCTCAGTGAAGAATAAGGTAGGATTCATAAATGGGAAGTGCAGAAAGCCAGATCCTCAGGATCCTAGCTATGATCAATGGGAACGCTGCGATGACATGGTCACATCGTGGATCCTAAATTCTATCTCAAAGGACTTGGAGGATAGTTTATAGTATGTTAATGATGCTCAGGAATTTTGGAAAGAACTTGAAGACAGATATAATCAAACAAATGGGGCAAAATTGTATCAGCTGCAGAGGGAGATAAATGATTTGAGTCAAGGAACCCTAGACATCACTGGGTACTATACTAGAATAAAGAAACTTTGGGAAGAACTAAACACATTGAATGCACACGCCCAGTGCAAATGCAATTGCACATGTGGTGCTAAGGCGAATATGCAGAAAGCTGAGCAAGATAGAAGGCTAATTCAGTTTTTAATGGGACTGAACGAAGTCTACACTGTAGTCAGGGGAAGTATCTTAATGATGAATCCATTACCGTCGCTCGCACAAGCCTTTTCAATTCTGATCCAAGAGGAGAAACAAAGAGAGGTCAAGCCAAACAATCAATTGGTGATTGAGTCTACTGCCTTGAGTGCTAACAGATCAGGAGGAAATCACTTCAGGACAAACTTTGGTCAACAGACAAACGTTGCAGACAACACTGGATATATGAACTACAATCAACAGGGAAATAGAACTGGAAACAACAACTACAGGGGAGGACAATTTGGGAATAGGCCACAACCTTTTTGTGACTATTGTAAGAAGCCAGGTCACACTAAGGAAAGATGCTACAAGTTGCATGGTTACCCTCAAGATTCAACATTTAATAAGGGAAAGAGAATTGCTGCCAATGTACATGGAAGTCAAAGAGAGGGTGTCATTGAAGGTGGAGATGGAAACAGTGGACCTGCACAGGAACAAGACAGAACTATGCAGAATCTTACTAAGGAACAATATAATCAGTTGGTGAGCATCCTGGAGAATTTTCATGCTAGAAATGCAGGAAACAAAATGAAAGCATGAGCTGTGAATTTTGCAGGTATCTCAGCTTGTTCAACTCATTTTGATTCTGGTTCTAGCTCATATCAATGTTCTAGGTCTGTTGCTGACTCTTGGATACTTGACTCTGGGGCATCAAACCATATGACCTATAACAGATCCATGTTAATCAATGTGAAAACCTTAGTTTACCCTTTCCTAGTTACTTTGCCCAATGGTTATAAGGTGAAGGTGACATTGATGGGAGATGTAGTAATGAGCCATAAGTTCACTCTAAAAAGAGTTCTCTTTGCTCCCAGTTTCAAATTCAACCTAATCTCAGTACATTGCTTGACAGTTCAGTTTGATTGCTTTGTCATATTCACCAAATTTGTTTGCATCCTTCTGCGGGCCCCTTCACTGAAGAGGCCTCTGGGCAATTGGTGAGAGTAAGGATGGTCTGTATCTCTACAAATCAAATTCTTGCAAGTCCAACACTTCAGATTTCTGCAAGCCTAATTCCCTAGTCTTTGATAATTCATCTAGTGCATCAAATAAAGGTAATGTAATCACTCAGTCTACTCCATCTAGTATAACCAGTAGCAGTAGTGTTAGTCCACACTCTGATTTATACATTGCATCTAGTTTACATAATTCTTTTTTTCCTACTACATCTAGATCCCACACTTCCTCTTCTGAATGTAATAAGATTGTCACCAACTCTCATGTGCAATATGAAGGAAATATTAGTCCTACATGCAATGCATCTATGAATGATAAACACATGATTGATCTCTTGTGGCACAATAGATTGGGACATGTACCCTTTGCCAAAATGAGAGGTATTGAATCCATACCCTTTCAATTTTCACCTAAACAGTCCTTCATTTGTCTAATATGTCCAATGGCTAGACAAAACAGACTGCCATTCCCAGAAAGAACTACAGTAACAACCAAGATCTTTGAAATCTTACATGTAGACTTGTGGGGGCCCTATCATGTGCCAACACATGATGGGAATAAGTACTTTATCACCCTAGTGGATGATTACAGCAGGTGCACCTGGACACATCTTCTTAGGTGCAAGAGCAATGCCCTGCAAGTAATCAAAGCTTTCTCTGCCATGGTAAAAAACCAATTCAACTGTTCCATTAAGATCATTAGAACAGATAATGGCCTTGAGTTCATAAATTCTGAGACTGCTTCTTTCTTGCAGTCTGAGGGAATTATACACCACAAAACATGTCCCTATACACCTCAACAAAATGGCATAGTCGAAAGAAAACACAAGTACCTTTTGGAGATAGCCAGGGCACTATTGTATCAGTCCAAACTCCCCATGCAATACCGGGGAGAATGTATTCTCACCTCAACATACTTGATTAACAGACTCCCTTCTATCACTCTTAAAAACAAATGTCCACTGGAGCTACTATACAAAAGAAAACCCAAATACTCTCACCTCAAAAGCTTTGGATGCCTCTGTTTTCCTACAAACCTAAAACCTCACAAAGATAAATTTGAATCTAGATCCTTACCTCATGTCTTTGTGGGATATCCTTTTGGGACAAAAGGCTACAAGGTACTCAATCTAGTCACAAAGAAAATTCATATTTCAAGGGATGTTGTATTTCATGAAGGTGTATTTCCTTTTGCTTTGCACTCTAGCTCTAACAGAGTCTTTCCCTCATTTCCATAAGTAAATGAAGATTTAGCACAAGAACTATTTCTTTCTCATAGGTCAACATCTATTCTTACTTTTCCTAGTACATCACTCCCAACAATGTCAACTGATCCTTCATCACCAGGGGCAATAGAACCTAACCCTCATATGACTTCAAGTTCAGGAGAACAAATTTCCTTATCTGATAATAATGAAACTCATGAAACTCTGTCTAACAACACTCCTAATTCAATAATACAAGAATCTAATGAAATTTCAGGAAGGCCATCCAGAACCCTCAAAGTCCCCACTTACTTGAAAGATTACAACTATTCACTACCCAAATTGCAAACAAATCATCCTGACTCTCCCTCTAGTAGTAACCAAAGAACCACCTCTCTTTCCTTCAATGCTTCCATACCCAATGCCCAATGTGTCTCACTCAATGCTTTGAATTCTGATAGTCAGCAACTGATCAAAACTATTTCTCATGAGACTGAACCCAGTTCATATGAGGAGGCAGCTGCTGATCCTGCTTGGCAGGCAGCTATGAATCAAGAGTTTGAAGCCCTTTATGCTAATCACACTTGGAGTCTTGTGCCTCTTCCAAGTGGAAAAAGGGCAATAGGTTGTAAATGGGTATACAAGGTGAAGCACAAAGCTGATGAGAGCATAGAGAGATTGAAAGCAAGGCTAGTAGTGAAGGGATACACTCAGGAGGCTGAGGTAGACTACACAGAAACATTTTCACCAGAAGTTAAAATGACAACTGTTAGGGCTCTAGTTGGGATAGCAGTAAAGAAAGGCTGGGACATTTTTCAATTGGATGTGAATAATGCGTTCCTTCATGGAGACCTTCATGAAGAGGTATACATGGAAGTACCTCCAAGTCTTGCTGTAGAGAGGTCAGACTTAGAGCCCGTTTGGCTTAGCTGATTTAGAGTAGCTGATAAGCATTATGTGCTGAAAAGCACTTTTAAGTGCTGAAGCTGATTTAAAAAATAAGCAGTTACGTGTTTGGATAAAAGTGCTGAAATTAATAATATGCAGCTGAAGAACTGGATATACGAAGAGTTTTGTTTTAAAAAGAAGTATTTTAGGGATAGAATAGTTAATATTTTGGTCAAACTTAAAGTGCTTATAAGCTGAAATTTGATAAGTTGGGGGAGACCAACTTATGGCTTTTGGCTTATTTTCGGCTTATAAGTACTTAACTTATAAGCACTTTTAACTTTACCAAACGCGTAGATAAGCCAAAAAGTGCTTATACGGCAGTTTGACCAGCTTATAAGCTTAGCCAAACACCCTCTTAGTATGCAAATTGAATAAGTCCATATATGTGTTAAAGCAAGCGAGCAGACAATGGTATGAGAAGTTGACTGAAGCACTTTATTCCAGGGGATACACACATTCTTTATTAGACTATTCCTTGTTTTACAAAAAGCATGGAGATTCAGTGGTGTTTGTGGCTGTCTATGTAGATGATGTCTTAGTAACAGGGACTGATTTGCAAGAAACAGAAGGACTAAAAGTCTACTTACATAAGACCTTCAGAATAAAGGACTTAGGAAGACTACATTATTTTCTAGGACTAGAAATTCTGTATAAAGGTGATGGAGTGTTGATATCACAAAGGAAATTCACAATGGATTTACTATCAGAATTTGACTGTATGAAATATTCAGCTTTGACCTCTCCACTAGATCCCACAGTCAAACTAAGTGCAGAAATGGGGCCTTTGTTGCCTGATCCTTCACACTTCAGAAAACTAGTGGGAAAATTGAATTACCTGACTAACACAAGACCTGATATATCCTATAGTGTGCAACATTTGAGTCAGTATATGCAAAGTCCTAGGGAGCCACACTTGAAGGCTGCATATCATGTGCTGAGATATCTCAAAGGTGATCCAAACCTAGGGATCTTTTTATCCAACAACAAAGATTATAGAGTTCGAGCCTTTTGTGATTCAGATTGGGCAGCTTGCCCTGACTCAAGAAAATCAGTTAGTGGCTATGTTGTATTGCTGGGTGATGGACCTATCAGTTGGAAATCAAAGAAGCAACACACTATCTCATTGTCCTCAGCAGAAGAAGAATATAAAGTTGCCAGACAAGTTGTGGGAGAATTGGTATGGCTACTGAGGTTACTTGCAACATAAGACTTTTCAGCACTATAATCCAAACTTCGTCGAGTCTGAATGTGAGTACTGGACACTTAATAAGAAACCGAAAAAGAAAAAAGAATAAGTACATCACTTCACTTAGTAAAATAGGATAAAAAATAAAATCTGTGCTGACTTGGAGATTCCAAGCTAGACAATCATTAGGTCCACAATGGGGGCCAAGACATTACTTCTTCTTGGTGAATTGGTAAGTCTTATATAAATGCATATTTGGTCAATCGTCACTATCTTCCAGACTTAGTCCTTAGTTGATTGGCCTTTTCTTCCTTTATTTGTGCATTTTAGGAATCAACTAGCTTTTCAATTGGTGAATCAATCTAGTTAATTGATCATTTGAATAAGTTATTTAATTAATTTATTTATTTGTGTAAATTTAGTTTAATAAGTAGGATTAAGGAAGAAATTTGGCCAAATTTGAAAGAAAAAGTGGCCAAGAGTGCAAGATAAAGGGGTGCCATTGAAAGAATCCGGAACTACGTAGTTTTGCCTCAAAACTACGTCGTTTCATTAAGTGAATCAAGATTTAATCTTAGCCACTCATCATCACATGATCCAACGGTCCTGATTAATCTCCTACCCTAGGTATTTAAAGCCTAGTTTGGCCAAATTTTGCCCCCATTTTGCTTTATTTCCCTTTCTTCTTCCCCTCTCCTCACTCTCTCATCACTCTCTCTTCTCTCTCCCAGGTCCGCCCAGCGCCACCCACCGCCGCCCATCGCCGCCGGCGGCGGCCAACCCCCAATCAACCCCAAAATTTTACCATCTCTTCCCCTCTTCCTCCTCTTTCTACCTATACCACTCATATCCTCCAAATCTCCACCAATCTCCATAGATCTACTAAAATCCGAAAAAACCCTAGCCGCCATCTACCACCTCCAAACCCCATAAAAATCATACCACCGGCCTCCTATCACTCTCCTCTTCTCCATTCCACGCCCCAAAACCTTCCAAACCCCTCGAAAATCCGACAAGTTTTGGCCAGCCACCACCGACCACCCTACTGCCGCCGCTTCGACCGCCGCCCAGCTTCCGTCTAGCAAAATACGACCCCTTAGTCTCTCTTTCTCTTTGACACAGTACTGGACTCAACTTGGTTCGCCATACGTGTTTCAGCATTTGTCATCGAGAAAAAGAGGCGTGGAGGTCGATTCGCCATCTAGTTGTGTGGTACTACTGATTTGGAGCCCGAGCGTTTAGGTAAAATGCTAATCCCTTGTTCATCGATTTTAGTTTCTCCTTTATTGACTGATTTTTAGATTTTTAGTTTAGTTTAAGTTTTGTTAGTTTTTCTTTTCTAAATTGTGTTGGTCATATGTTCAGTTTCTTTCATAACTGCAGTTTGGTTGTGCTCGTTAACGATTCCCTTAATACTTGTATTAGCTCTATTCGATTTTTGATTCATGTGATGAATTTGATTGAAGTTCGAATTAGCAAGTTAGTTTGGTATTGTTGTTGATAAAATCAGAAAATTAGATGGGTTTGATCAAAATAGGATGCTAGTAGCCTACTTTTGACTAGTAGGGTGGCTGAAATGATATTTTTCTCCTTGCTTCTGCTATAGCAGATTTTCAGGCTGTCCTTTCACCTTTTGGACAGCATTTGAATAGTGTTTAGCATACAAAGTCAGTCCCTTTTTGGACAGATTTTTGGTGAACCAAAATCTGCCCTAAAAGTGACTTTCTTTCCCTACTTAAGCTGCCCTTTCCTCATTTAAAAAAGGGGGGACTCCATCACACTTCCATACATCTTTAGAATTGCTTGAACACACAAAAACATAAAATATTTCAGCAGTTGAACACATGAAAAGTAAGCTGAAAATCATGAGTTTTGGTTGAGTCTTAGAGTGCAAAATCTTTCAAAAAACATATAAGAGTCTAGAGTTTGATTCTTGAGTTCCTTCTCCAAAGAAATCACTACTTTTAGTGAGATTTTCTGGGCTGTTTTAACACGATTCACTGCTGTTTCGTCGCTGTTTCTGCTGTCCTTGTTGCTGATTTTCTGCCCTTATCACTACTGAATTTTATCTTGTTACAAATCAGGTAACCCCTTGAACCTTTATATTACAGATTCTCGATATCGAATGACTGAAGACATGGATCTCTCATGGCTCTTTGAATTTGTTGATGTACTTTTACATGAAATGGATGTTATTCAGTTTGTTATTCATGTTTTAAGTATATGCTAGAATCGTAGAAGTTAGTTAAGTCACTCAGTTCCCTTTACATTCAAAGTTGTTTACTCGGTTAAGGAAAATATAAAGATATCATTTTTAACCATGTTTGTTAATTGGAATTTTTGTGATTTACTTCCAAGGTTCATGTATTAATGATTTGTAGCTTCAAATGTCATAGTCAAACATATGTCTCCATGATAGTTGAGTTTTCTTCTCTTTAGCATTAAAAAGCATTATGGTTTGCTGATTTTATGCTAGTAGCAGCCGTAATTTTGAGTTTCGACTAAATAGTCCAGATGTTTATGTTGCTAATGGGTGTGTAGCCTGATTAGTGGCCATGTTGGTATATATGAGTAGAAATATTAGTGGCCTTAAGAAATAGTTTGTTTAAAAATAATAGAAGAAAAAATAATATTGGGTAGTGGGTTTGCAAGTAGAATAAAAATTTTTGGGTCTGAAATACTGCAGCGGTGATTAAGTTCAAGCTATTTTAATGGAAGCTTCATCTCCCTTTAGTAATTTCAGTAGGCCCATATCTTCTTAATAAGCTGCTGGGCCTTTTGTAAATAATTTCACAGCTCAATACCAAGTGTATTTCCATAGCTGGCCCATTTTCACTTGCTAACAAGGCTGATCCAACTTTCACACCATGTTTGTCTCACAATTAATTTTCAATAAAAATCAGTTTCTCCACTACAATATAAATAATTTAATATCGCTTTCTTAATTAATTAATTAAGCGCTAGCAATTAGTAGGCCGCTTTAACTCACGGAATCACTTGCGCGGTGTGATGTTTTAATATTCGATAAATTAATTCAATAATCTCATACCATGCCCATTAGTTTCAGTTAATTCTTAATTTAGTTAATCTTTTGTAAAATCGCGGATTCGCTTGCGTAGCGCGGTTTATGACACAAATCAAATAAAATTCATCTCGGTCAAACATTTGCTTGCGTGGTGCGGTCAGGACAATTTTAATTAAAATCTTTCTGTAATATTATAATAATAAAAGCGAACATAGGTAAAACATGAAAATAAAATAAAATTACAATTTTATATCCAAATTAATTCAAGCCAAGTTTTAAGTCGATAAAAGCGAACCCGTGCT